>NC_085140.1:188616098-188916098 GCF_024139115.2 Armigeres subalbatus | reverse complement strand
AAATGTGCACAATAAAAAAAATTTTTTTGCCTTTAAAAATATCATTTTTGTCACAAAACTCAAATATCTCAAAACCCTATCCTTTTTCGAACGTAATTTTTTTAGGAAAACGGTCCATTATATTAGCTATCTACCATAAAAATTTGGTGATGGTAAACTAATAAACAAAAAAGTTATGACATTTCAAACATTTCACTATTTTCACACATAGTAAACAAAAAAATTTCCGTGTATTTTTTTTCAAGAATCGCAGTTTGATGCTGATTTTATTGTTATGAGCCTTGCGTGAGTTAAACAAGTTGTTTGTATGATATTCCATATTTATGTATTCATCGATATTATGTATATTATATGTATAAATATTATATGTATAAATAAATAAAAATGAATTAATATTATCCTAAGTATTAAATTAAATGTGGCAGTTACACAATGTTGTTATAGAAACTCTAAGAGTTTTGGGTTTGAATTTTGGTATGGGTTATGATATCATGAAAACAGTTTATTAATACTTATTTTTTATTTATTTTTATTCAAATTTTTTAAAATATCGAACACTTTTGAATTATTATCAGCACAGTTTGAGTATAGTTTTGCTTTAATTTTATTTTCCGACAATGGAATGAAACAGTGAAATTTTTGGGTTCCTTGGATCGTTTTCGCGTTATTAAATTGCTCGCTGAGCTCAGAAGCCTTTATGTCGTACTCTTCAGTAGTAGTAAAACAAAATGATAATTTGGTTAAATCTTTTTCTTTTCTACGATTTGCCCAATCAAAAAGTTCTTTCGCAGTTTGGATGCTCACGTTCTTTGGCTAAACTTGCTCTTGTGGCCATGCGCTTTATTGTTCCTCCAATAGCATCACAAGGACCTTTGCCATGTGATGTAGCAAAAAAATGCCATTCTGCATCAATTCCGTACATTGATTTAAATTGACATAGGCTCGAAAAATTCTTACGATTTTTGTACTGCGACGCTGCTCCATCAGACATGAAATATATCTTTTTGACTTCTTTATGCTTATCAACGCGTAAAAAGTTAATCATTTTTCAATGAACAAGTTTACGGATACTGAATCGTGTCTTAAATCTTCGGAAATTATAATAAAACTTAAGTGTTCAATTTGCGTACTTCCATTAAAATAAATAACGAATGGATGAATTGTAGCTTGTTGTACGTTCCAGTGATGGGACTGCACTTCATCTTGCAATACAAAGCTGTAATTTTCAGAAAAATCACAAATGACTAAAAATTCACCATTTTGTAATGTATTTTTCGTATTTTTAAAAAGCTGGATTGTTCTGTTTTAATGAAATCGTGAGGATTAAACTTTCTAATTTCAAGCAAAAATATGACACAAACTCATCTACAGGTTTTACAATAGTTTATATGTCACACCTATCCGTGGTCACCCATTGCTCAAATGATAACTGATCAATATATTTTTCTTCAAACTCAGCGAATAAAGTATTTTCCAATGATGAAGAATCTGGACAATCCGAACAAGATCGTAGATAGCAATTTGATGTTGTATTTTCACACAAAAGACTACCAGTTAACATTTTAATATCCTTTGTTAAATTGATTCTTTTCAAACTATGTAAAATAAGATTAATATTCTCATGGGTTGTGCACACACACACATTATGTGTTCCTGAATTGGAAAGAAGCTTACATTGCCTTGGCCGAAGGCTTGCAAATGAGGAAAAACCTATTTTAATATTATCGTGAATTTCCTTGAAGCGTGTGTACGCTTCTTTCAAAGTCGTCATCATTAATCGTTTTTGGATTGCTTGACGCTTTCCATCTTTTTTTACTGATACATAATCTTACTTCATCTCAACTTACTTCATCATCTTCAAAATATTGAACTACTATTTCTTTTGTCTCATCTGTTAATGCAGTACTAGACCTAGTATTTTTGGTTGAAAGACAGTTATTCTTCAATTGTTTTGCCTCTTTTACTGTATTTCTATTGGTTTTGAACTCATCAATGGCATCCTGAATAGACCACGAACTTGGCAGCATCGACAAAATCAATAATTTTTCTTTCCTTGTCGTGGCTGCATTCGAGAACCATTCCTTCATATTTATAATTACCTCATCGTAGTCTGTATTTTCCACATCATCAGGTCCTAATTTGAAGAGGTTTCTTCGTACAGCTTCGTTTATTTCACGGTATTTTTCTCCGGGTAATAAACGTAGTCCATCTTACTCCATTTAATCGGAGTCACTTTTATCCCAGCTATGCCCTCGTTAAAGCGTTCGATGTTGACCTTTTGGATACACTCATCTTCCGATTGATTTGTTGAAACAGATTTCGCTGATGGTACGGTGGCAAGGCTCTCAGCACTTAATACTTCTGGTAATTCCTCAGTTGTTGTCGATACATCTGGCAATTCCTCAGTTGCTGTCGTTTTCGAACTTCCTGCGCTCTGCTCAACCGATGATATACAGATTGCTCTTTTGTCATCGTTTAGACGGCAGGACGTGCAAATGCGTAAATTTGTATTCAATGTGGACATTGGAGCATAACCAGTCGCTTTCAGTTTATCTATGGTGCTTTCGGTGAGATTTCGTAACTCTTTTGAACACTTTTTTCCATCAAACGGCCTACAACAGTTGAGAAAGCGGCTACTCATGTTGTTCGTAATATTTCAATAAACAAAATCACTTTTAAGTTTTTACTGACTAGTTTGGTGTCATTTGTTTGACTGAAGAAAAAATTACTATAAGATCTTTAACAACCATAGTAGTAGTAATTTTGTTGCTTGTTCGGGAGCATTGTCTTTGTATGTACCGATCATGCATGGGTTGTTTTTGAAGATACCCGGTTCCTGCCGATCATAAAGTCTCCTCTAAGAGGTATATTTTTTGCAGGTAAACTATAGACGTACACGTGTATATAAATCTTTGATTTTGCAGCTTTTGTCTTAAAAATAACATTTCTGATATGTTTCTATCAACGTTATTATCAACAGGTTTCAACACTATTAAAAGAATTTTTCGCCAGTCACGTGCATAGAAAATTATGACACTATCAATACTTTTGATCACAACACTGGATCGTGTCTAAGTTTCTTATAGATGCTATGAATAATTAAATCAAAATATCATGAAAACAACTTGTTTAAATCACGTCCCTTAACAATAAAATCTGCATCAAACTGCAATTCTCGAAATAACTTAAACAGAAAAAAATTTTTTTTTACTAAATGAGAAAATTGTGAAATGTTTGAAATGTCATAACTTTTTTGTTTATTAGTTTACCATCACCAAATTTTTATGGTAGATAGCTAATATAATGGACCGTTTTCCTAAAAAATTACGTTCGAAAAAAGATAGGGTTTTGAGATATTTGAGTTTTTGTGACAAAATGATATTTTAAAGGCAAAAAAAATTTTTTTACTGTGCACATTTTCTTAAGAATCACCATTTAGTTGTCTAACTTTGCTGAAAAAATCATAACAATCGAACATTCCGTTTTTGCTGTGCAGCTTTTTAAATATTTTTGAACCATTTTCACATACACCCTTTTGAAAAGTTAGTCGTGACTCAATATGAAGATTTGATATCGAAAAATGACGATTTAGATGAAATTGAAAAACTGTGCAGAGTTTCAAATATTTTCGAAATGGTCGCTCAGGATCGACTGACATGCCCCCGTGGAATGCCTCAGTACATGATAGGAAGAGACTCAAGAGAGGTCAATGTGAGCCACCCACCACGAGTTTCTATTGGTGGTGACGAAATCGAGGTGGTTGAAGAATTCGTGTACTTGGGCTCACTGGTGACCGCCGATAACGATACCAGCAGAGAAATTCGGAGACGCATAGTGGCTGGAAATCGTACGTACTTTGGACTCCGCAAGCCGTACCAAACTGACTATCTACAAAACGCTTATAAGACCGGTAGTTCTCTACGGACACGAGACCTGGACGATGCTCGTGGAGGACCAACGCGCACTGGGAGTTTTCGAAAGGAAAGTGTTGCGTACCATCTATGGTGGGGTGCAGATGGCGGACGGTACGTGGAGGAGGCGAATGAACCACGAGTTGCATCAGCTGTTGGGAGAACCATCCATCGTTCACACCGCGAAAATCGGACGACTGCGGTAGGCCGGGCACGTAGCCAGAATGTCGGACAGTAATCCGGTGAAAATGGTTCTCGACAACGATCCGACGGGAACAAGAAGGCGAGGTGCACAGCGGGCAAGGTGGATCGATCAGGTGGAGGACGACTTGCGGACCCTCCGCAGACTGCGTGGTTGGCGATGTGCAGCCATGGACTGAGCTGAATGGAGAAGACTTTTATGTGCAGCACAGGCCACTCCGGCCTTAGTCTGATGATAAATAAATAAATAAGCATCGCGTCAAACCAAAACTGTTTAAAAAAATTATTTTAAAATTAACTGATTATCTTTCCACATTGTAGTAGTCGAATAGGTTGCTCTTCAACACTAGTTTCGTTAATACTGCATCAATTGTGTTTAACTTATGTTGTTTCCTTTTTATCTCAATAAAAACAAACTATTGCAATAATAGGAAGCAGTTGCCTATATCGTTGCGGTATTGCCTGTATTTCTTATGGAGAGCCATACCACAACAATAGGACCTTAGCACTACGCAATAATAGGCTCAAAGAACGCATTTTTTAAGGAAAAATGTTGAATTTTGATCATTTTAAATGGAATTTCGTCAAGCAAAAGGTGTTCTAGTGGTTAATTCGAAGAGCTTTAGCGGATTCACAATTGTTTTCGATGTTATTATATCCAGAATCAACTATGTTAACATTACCGCAACATTAGGGTATACCACAACATTTTTTTACTTTAATGAAATTACAAAAGAATATAAACTGTATATGTGCTTATAGCTGACATACATAGCACATGGCGCATGACTACTATTTCAACATTGTTCGCAATGTGCCACTGTTGTCTCCATTAAAATTAATCTTGCTTTTCAATAGTTGCCTACATTTTACTCGTGTTGTTGAGGCTTTCGTTAATTGAGTTCTTTGGCATCTAGTTGAATGAAAAAAAAAACGCACCGTGGAACAAAAAATAATCAATTCACATCAAACTGATCCGTATCCCGTTGGTGTTGTTGTTTTCCCACAACGAACAATGTTTATTCACCATTATGCGTTTGGCAGCAGCTCTTATTGACGGTTCGGAACAAACGCCCCACGAAACGAATAATTAATTTAATCCTTTTCTTTGGTGGCCGGAGCTCGGCCAATAATGTGGATAGAGCAGCAGAAAAAAAGGTAAAAAGTCCACCGGAACAAAGAGCCGAACAAAAGTGTGGAAATATGTGCAAATAATCCGTCATTTTTTGGCGTGTTGCGTTGTTGGTCCCCCGACCGACGGACGATGAGCGTGTGATCAATCAGTCACGTGATCAGCGGCTTGCGCTTTCGTGGAAATTTCTTCCACCTCAGAAAAGTTAATTAAAACTTATAATGGAATAATGCTATGTGCTTCATTCGATTTCAGCTGCGTTGCGTAATTCGTAATTCGCGAAACACGAACAGTGCTTTTGTGCAGTGCGGAAATCAGTTGCACTTTTAAAAGTTGCATACCGACATCTCGCTTAACTTTTCAAAAGGACCTAAGTAACATTTTTTTCATGAATTAATTTGAGTACTGCAATCAAAAGCTTTCATATTGTTCTGTTGATTGCAATATTCAAATTAAATCATGAAAAAAATGTTACTTAGGTACTTTTGAAAAGTTAAGCGAGACATATTACCCCAAGTAGCACTCGCAACATATTCCAAAAAGAACCTTGTTTCTATTCAGTTTCATTAAAGGCGTTGAAAAAACATCAAAGCACGAAAAAGTTCCATCAAGATGTCAAAAACGTTCGAATTGTGATCAATGTGTCATTAACATTGCAATGCGAATGCAGTACGCGTTTGGAATTTGGAAACAAACCACCAAAAAATACTGCACTGCATGTTGCATACACGAAACAAAATCATTAAGGTGAAGGTGGGTTGAGTACCAAAACAAAGCTTTGAAAGTATTGGTACAATGAAAGCTGTCATATACTGTACTAGTATTGGTGTCGTATTTATAAAAAAAACAAAGAATATTAGTAGGGTGGTTCAAAAACGACCCAGCACCACCACGCTCACTCGATTCCGTCCCATGCTCTGAGTGTCCTCCAAAAACCGATTTGAACAAAAACTGGTTGAGCGCAAACCGGTTCAAGTTTATATGAAAACTTGTATGGAAAACTGAACCATTTATTACACTGGCTAAAGTGCCTCCCCTCCGCTGGCGAAAAGAGAACCCGCATAGCTGAAAACGCTAGCATCTGCCCCTGGTGCGATAGTGTAGACTAGACTAGACTAGAAGTATCTGCCCCTGGTGCGATAGATATCACTGACAAATTCTGGGTACATATTTTGTTGAATTGCACGTTTCACTGATGCCTTCTGAGTAGCCCAATTATCATACTATAATTCGCAACCTCAATTAAAATCGACTCCCAACTATTGGAACGACCATTCAATATGGATTGTCAATGGAGTTAAAGCTCTTGAATATTTCTTCCAGTCATATGGTTTCCCCCCTCGCCATCGCCCAATGACGGAGTGCCAGAGTCAGAATAATGTTAAATTCAAGCTCGCCATATCAACTATCATACAAACCTGAAACGACCTGTGCACGGTAAGCTTCTATTCAAACCAGCCCAAACCATCGGATAACACCCAAATTATAAATCATATTCGACTGAGCGTGGCGGAGCAAAATTATTTTTTGAACCACCCTAGTTATTAGTTTGCTGCTGCCGGTGCCTTTGTTGACATTCGTTCCGCGATCAGTTTTCAATCGTTTTTTTCGGGCAAAAATAGCAGTTTATATTAGGTTTTCGGTTTAAACAAGTGACTGATTTCGAAAAGTGATGTTTAATTTGCATTCCATCAACATTTCGGGCTGCTCATGTGCGGAGAAGTGAGTAAAAACTTGATTTTTTCAGTGCCCTTTGAGAAGAAGTGAAGTGCAGTGATAAACCCACCAAATCGCGAACGGCTAATAAATTGGCACGAAACTGCTGATTTAGAATATTATTCGAGGCGAAATACATACACTCAAATAAATCAAATGATATATTTTAAATAGATTCGCACTTAAAACCTTAACTAAAGGCATAATTTAGGATTTATATGCGCCTAATAAAAAATATAGCTAAGCTTTTTAAAACACAATATTGAGTTGAATGAATTTGAAGTGCATTGAATAAAACATAATATGCTGCACATACAATTTAAAAAGTTTGTTATAAGGCAAACATAACAACAAAAAGCTTCAGAAGGAAAAATCTGCAAGCCGGATTATCAACGAATTTGATCACCTTTCCCATATCAGAAGCGGGAGTGAAGAATTTACTAAACGGTGTGGCATCGCTTGGCCGATTTGTCAGCCATTTTTTCAATTTATGGTTCTGCCAAACACCTCCGTGTGCCTCAACAATCGTTAACGGAATGCCTGATCGTAGCTTATTGCTTGCGATCCAACTCATCGACCGAATCTCTCCGATCTTTCAACTCTACACTACTTGATGACTGTCAGTGATGCCATTCTATATTTTTTCTCTAATCTACCTTCAACACATTTTTTTGGCTCAATTCACTTATCGATTATTTTATTTTTTTTGTATTGTTTATTATTATTACTTTTTATTTATAATTTCGCCATCATCCTCTACATTATTTCCCTTCTCTACGCTCATGACTTTTCATTTCTTAACCAAGATTTAGTGAAAAAAACCCTTCTATTCTTGAAATTTTAAATAGATGATTTAATCATCAATGAAAACCATCATAAATATATATATTTTTTTTAAATAAATATTCAAGTTTTCTTTTACGTGTCTTTTGTGTAATTCGATTTCATATTTTTTTCTGAGTGCACTATTTTGACATTTATCTTGAGCCAAATGCACTTTTGAGTCGATTCAAGTGAGCGTGCATCAGATTGGTTTTGCTGTCAGTGGGATGCATTAATTTATTCAAGTTTTTTTTTTTTTGCTTTTCTTTCATTCAATTTGTTTTTACAACTGCAACTCATGAGTCGATTTGAAAAAAATAATTCAATTTAGGTAGGAGGACCAAGTTTCTGTAATTATTTTATTAGATAGTTTGTACCATTGTTCGCCATTTGGGAAAATTCAAAATTGTGTTTCTTGTTTTCAGTTTTTGTTCTGGCCGTTTTGGCAATATCATTTATTGGAAGACGGTGTAAACGTAGTCACTGTTGTACCTAGGTGGCTTCCTTAGACTAGCTCGAGAACGAAGAGATGTCCCCGGCGGCTGTAAGTTTCCTGGTTCTGTTTGAACTGGAGCCGAAGAATGATTATCAGCAGGAATAGTCGACGATTCATCGTGTCCTCCGAGTACCAAAGATTCATCGTTCTCCAATTCCATTGATGGTGCTCTTTTGATGTCCTGTATGTTCCGTGCATACTGAATTCCGTTTTGACTGACAACAACAACTTTGGCTCCCTGCCTAGCGACAACGGTATAGCGCTCCGCCGAGAAGATTGGGTCTGTTTTAGCTTTCCTTTGCTGGCTTAGGAGAACAACATCTCCGACGTCAATGTCAGAAGGCTTAGCGCTCCGGGACTTATCAGCGTTTTGCTTGCTAATCAGTTTCTCCTCCGCATCCTTCTCTCGTATATCAATCCGATCCAAACAGTGATTGGTGGAACTTCCCCAAAGGCTAGGAAATGTGCCTCGAAATTTCCACCCAACCAACAGTTCAAAGGGTGTGATATTCAATCTAGCGTGAGGGATTAAGGTGTTATGGTTGTGTACGTACCTCTCCAAAGCCTTTTTCCAGTTTTCTCCATCGATTTTGGACGCCGCAATCGCTTTGATAATGCTCTGGTTCTGCCGTTCCACAGCACCATTTGACTGCGGGCTTAAAGGTATCGCTTTTCTAACTTTTACGCCCTTTTCCTCCCAGAAAGTACAAAACGTAGAACTTTGAAATGGGGGCCCATTGTCGCTTTGGATAATACGAGGAACTCCCCATCGTTTGAAAATCTCACATAAGGCTGCATTTGTACAATCGGCGTTTGTTCGGCGCATTTCGACGACTGAGAGAAACCGTGAATATATGTCCACGAGGACAAGGAACTCACCTGATCCGCAGCCCGGGATTTCGAGGAAATCGATCTGAATAATTTCCCATGGGTTTTCTGGCAGTTCACGAGATGATAGAGGGATCGGGGGATTTTTTCTGGCTAGTTGACAACAAGTTGAACAATTTTTCACAAATTGTTCTGTTTCAGTGGCCATTCCTGGCCACCAAAAGAATTCCCGCATTATCCTTTTCATCGAGACTTCTCCTATGTGCCCCGAGTGTGATGATTCCAGTGCTTGTATTCGAAGTGAACCTGGTAGAACGATTTTGTCGCCGTTGTAAATCAGCGATCCAAGATAGTGTAGCGTTTTTGACTGTGCTTCGAATCTGCGTAATTCGCGTGGCCATTTCCCGAATTTTAAAGCCTTTCGCACTCCCTTAAGCTCTTCATCATTCTCGGAATGAACTTCAATGTCCCCTAAGGTGATGTCCATGCACCCAGCGTCCAGTGTGAATAAGTAATGGCCTTCGTTGTCGTCTTCAAATGGAATCGCTTCATGGGATGCTTTAATTAATCTCGACAAAACATCCGCAATATTCTGCAATCCAGGGACCCTCTTGATGACAAAATCATAAGGCTGTAGGCGTAGTGCCCAGGCTTCTGCTCGCGATACCGCCCTTTTTCCGATCCGATGATCGCTTTGAAAAATAAATTCATTTGCTTCTGCGTCCGATCGAATGACAAAGGAGATACCTAACCAAGGAAGCATTATGTAGAGTATTTCAAGCATTTTAATTTATATCTTCTATCAAAGTTACCTGTCAAATAAAATTTGAACCGTTCGACTCCCCAGACGACAGCGAGTGCCTCCTTTTGTGTTTGCGGGTATTTTCGCTCTGTAGAAGTCAAAGCCTTCGATGCACATGCTATGATCCGTGGGATGTCGTTATCGTTGAACTGAATTAAAACTGCCCCTAGTCCGATTCCGGAGGCATCAACGAATAGTTCCGTTCTGTCCGTAGTAGAAAAATAACCCAGCTTTTTGATTACGTTGACTGCTCCGTTTTGAAGATTGGAAAACTCGTGTTCTTCTTCTGCTGTCCAATAGAATACTTCAGCGTTAGCTAAAGCGCGAAGTTTTTCAGTTTTCGTTGCACGGTCCAAGATAAACCTGTCGATGTATGTGATGAGCCCGAGGAAGCTTTTTACTTCTGAACATGTGTCCGGTCTTCGAAAATTTCGGATTGCGCTCAACTTTTCCTCTTCAACTTCCCATCCATCAGGAGTTAACATGAAGCCAATAAACTTCACAGATTGGCTTGCGAAAACACATTTCGAAGTATTTATTTTCACGTTGTGCTCTTCGAGACGTGCCAGTACAGCAGCAAGGTTTGCGTCGTGTTCTTCTTTTGTTGCACCATGAACAATCATATCATCTAAATAATTATCAACTCCTTTGCAGCCTGCTAGAATCTTCCTTTGCATCACTTCCTGGAAGATGTCGGGCGCATTGCACAGCCCGAAGGGAAGTCTGACGTAACGGAACATGCCGAATTCCGTACAGAAGTTGGTCAGATGCCGGCTGTTCTCGTGTAGCTCTATGTGGAAAAACGCGTTCGTGAGATCTATCGTTGAGAACCACTTAGACCCGTTCAGATTCACTAGGATTTTTTCCAAGGTGGGCATACTAAACGGTGTTCTATTAATATAGCGGTTCGGACCACGCAAATCAATAACGAGCCGGATGTCGTTTCGTCCTTTGGGCACCACTAACATGGATGAACAAAACGAGGTGTTCATGTCTTCGGTTACTTTCTCTATGATGTTAGATGAAAGGAGGTGCTGTAGACGCTGTTCGACTAAAGGTTTCACGGCAGGTGGGATGTTCATATATATGTTCCTACACGCGGGTCTCGTCTTGTCGTAGCTGATTTCAATTGGCGGTATGTTGAATTTAGGGAAGCTCTCAATTGTTTCAACCATAGCTATCTCACTCTTCATATGCTGCAACCCAAATCGGGAGGATTCCACTGGTACTTGTAAACCGAGCAGAAGAATGCTATATCGAGTTGCGGTTTGTCTGCCAAGAAGAGACCGGCATTCCCGTACAACATAAAACTTTTCTAACAGAATTGGACGATCCTCGGATACGGTTAAGAATGCTTCAAATGTGTACATCACGTTGATCTCGCCGGCTGAACCGTAGCCCTTGAGAGGTCGATCCGATCGTTCTTGGATATTGTATAGGCCATCCCTATACTTTTGAGTTCCATGCAGGATCTTGAATGATTCTTCTGTCAAGGTGTTTACCTGAGCTCCAGAGTCAATCAAGAATTCGCAACTCATTCCTGCTACCTTTGCAACGATTATCCCGCTGTGTTTAGGTGTTGCTCTGGGTGATGTCGAAATACCAAAGCATGTCAACGATAGATTGTTCGGCATCTGATAAATAAACAATTATATTTAAAAAAACAGATTTGTCAGATTGTGAGTTTGAATCATAACGCTGACTGAAGTACTATATGACTGAAAATTGTATTTTTTTCCTTTTTTTTTTCTTAAATTAGGAGTTATTTTTTTTAATTTGTGCTACAGTAACGAAATATATTTTATTTTATTTTCATAAAGTAATTCATTCGCGTTTGAAAGATAGATTAAGTTAGTGCTTAATGTCACCTACTTCCTCGTTTGTTACTCCGTCTTCTTCTTTCGCGTTTCTCTCTGTTGTTACCATAGAAATTCGTTTTGTTTCGACATCCGTAGTTTCGATTTCAGCTGTGCGCTTACTTCCTGCCCTGATCATTGTCTTACAGGCTCGCATGAAATGAAGTTTTGAATGCTTTTGTTTTTTGTTTTTTTTTTTTTTTTTTTACCACGAGTCCTGTTAATACACATTTTTTCCGTTTTTTTTTTTTTTTTTTTAATACTTTCTATGCCATGAGACCTATCGCTCGTTTTGTTTTTGGCTATTTTTCTTCGGTTTCTTGCCATAAGATTTATCCCTTCATTTTTTTTGTTTTGCTTTATTCAATATTTTTCTAGTCTTTTTTTTTTTTTTTTTGTGGCGCCATGAGACCTATCGCTCCTTTTGTTTTTGGCTTTTTTTCGCCTTCTTTCCAAGTGGCCTGTTACTCATCTTTTTTTTTGTTTTAGTTTCTCTTTATTGCGTGTCTAGGGACCTATCACCCTCTCTTTTTTTGACACTACATATTTCATCTTCAATAATTTCCCGAATTATAATTTTTCACGTGTTTGTCGATTTTCTCCAATCAATGCAGCGGCCATTTTTAATCCTTCAACTAACTTATTTACCCGTTCATTTTTATTTTTCCACAATGCTCCTTTCAACGCTCGTTGGCATTAAATCGCTATTTTCCGTCTAAATCACGAATGGAGTCCACAAAATTGTTCATACTTACCGATCGGGAGCGTCTTCAACCACGCCATTGTGGCATCGCTTGGCCGATTTGTCAGCCATTTTTTCAATTTATGGTTCTGCCAAACACCTCCGTGTGCCTCAACAATCGTTAACGGAATGCCTGATCGTAGCTTATTGCTTGCGATCCAACTCATCGACCGAATCTCTCCGATCTTTCAACTCTACACTACTTGATGACTGTCAGTGATGCCATTCTATATTTTTTCTCTAATCTACCTTCAACACATTTTTTTGGCTCAATTCACTTATCGATTATTTTATTTTTTTTGTATTGTTTATTATTATTACTTTTTATTTATAATTTCGCCATCATCCTCTACAAACGGTAAGTAACCAAAATGAATTCTCCATTTACTGCAAGATTTACTATCTCTTCGACCCTCACATTTTTTTCTAAACGGATCAGGTTGGATCAGGTACATACTTCGGGAACTTTTTTTGAACAGCATGCGGCTCGACATGCGGCAGTTCTCCACCAGCGGAAGGAATCCATTTTCTCGAGGCAACTGACGGTCCAAATTTCTCATCAAAAGTGAAGGAAATCAGGAAATATAAAGAAGAAAAATGAATTGAATCAAATTTAAAGACGCAGGTGTGCTCCGGGAAAAATCGGTAAAGCCGGGCCGATGCATACCTGCGCGAGCACCTGCGCCGCGTGCACTTATAGCGTCTTTATACATGGGCAATGGGCCTATATATTGGAAATAAACGAAACTTGAATAAATAATGTTAGCCTATGCTTGAATTGAATTTCTAAATATATAAACATCCTTGCTTTCCGCTCCCATTAGATTTGTGTTTAAAATTAAGTGCAGCACTAATAAATGATTTGAAACACTTCATTATGAAATCTATGTGCAGGTCTTATCGTATTATAAGTGGTCTACACATATAATTTATCATGACTGATCCGATCAATAATTATTAGTGTCGCACATATTTTAGAACAGCCAAAGCAACTGGTCAGAATATATGTGCGAAAATAATAATAATAATATGCACTTTATTCTGAGTGTAGGACTCTTTGGATAAACATGTTCATTATCACGGGAAGTGAATAAATACGCTGTGAACAGGTTAGTAATTTGAATATTACACTTTTGTTCGAAGCTGTTCGATGAATTCGAATGTTGGTGGGAGAGGAGTGCGGGAGGTGTGGGGTTGACCCGTAGAAGGTCTGGTGCCATATTGACTGCCATCGTGGTACTCTTCCAACTATGTCCTTAAGTTGCATATTTTTTACCATGTAACATCACTGCGTCTTTCAAAATTGAATTGTTTGTTTAAATTAAGTTACAGATAAATTGAGTGTATCATCATGTTTAATTTAGCATCGTTCAACGTTTTGACAACTCACAATTCATTTCGGTGATGGTGCAATCAAGTAACAGGCCGAGTACAAAACATCTTAATCGTATGGTTTTTATGGTGAGTCAACAGACAGTCCCTTCGAAGTTGAATGGTGCTGTGGTAGAGTGAAGGACCATCAATCACAAGATCCATAAACCGAATCCAGTTTTATATTTTTACTAGCTTTATGTACCCGGCCTTGCTCGGAATTGCCAGTTTGGTTTGCAATTTTTTCTACAATCGGAAAATGATAAAACCAATTGTTCGGCAGGGTAATTGTGTTATACTTATTCATACTTTATCATTTGATTAATAGAAGGCTTTTGGAAACATTGACTGATTTTGAAGAAGGGATCGTGGGTTTGAAAGGTCTTATTCCGGGGAAACGTCTATTTCTAAAGAAGGAAAATCATCCATCGATGCCATATTCCAGGCAACGCATATTTTAAAAGAAGGGATCACACCCACCATTGGCTTACTCCGGGCAAATGCCTACTTTTAAAGAAGCAATCACATCCACCATTCAGAAGGTAACACATTAATAATTGCTTTTCACTGGGCATACCATTATTCCGATGAACGAAAAATATCATTGTTTTATACCCAGCAAATGCTTGCTTTCTATGCAAGATTTTTTTGATGCTGTTCATAATTATCCCAAATGTCCTTCATGTCGAATGACCTTAGGCCAAATAGTGTTATGCTAATGGCCTGCTTCATTCAGGGATATGTCATTTTCAGCCAAATCTGGGATATATGTATCGGGAAGTATCATTTTTGGGAAATATCATTTTCGTTAGTCATTTTTGGGGAAATGTTATCACCGGGAAAATGTTATTGTTGAGGATGTGCTATTTCTAATGAATTCAGGCAATTTGTTTTCGGAGCATTGTACAATGTCAAAGAACCTCGGATGTACTAAATAAGAGGGATTTTAAATTAAGTCGTTTTCTAAACAATACCCAATCCCAATACCGCCCCTCCCATTCCAAAAGTCCTTTCCAGTCTCTCTATAATAGTTAACTTTGGGTAGAGATTACGTGTTTACGTGTTTGGTTTGAATTGACCGATGCGATAAAAAGGTATACTAAACTGTTCGTTTAATAAATATACCCTCTCTCTCTTATTTAGCTATGGCACTCCTACCCAGTCTGATATAGTCTTCCTTAGACAGATAATATGGGTTCCAAATTTGGTGGACATCGACAAATGGGTTCAGAAGTCGTGCTGAATTGATCGATAATCAAACAATACCCCTCTCCCACACCTTCCCCTTTTTAAAATGACTTAACCACATCCACTAAAATCGCTTCCTTAGGACAGACAATATTTAAGACAAATTTGGTTAAAATCGGTCATGAGGTCCAGGATTTAAATTGAGTTGATCGATTGCTAAACAACACCCCTCCCCCCATACCCTCACTCTTTTGTAAAGAGCATCCCTAACCCTAAGTCTCCTTATGATAAAGAATGTGTGTTCCGAATTTGTTTGAAATCGGCCAAGGGATTCAGAATTTACACTGAGTTGATCGATAACTAAGCAATACCCCTACCCCCACACCCTCCCCCTTTTCCAAAGAGCATGCTTAAACCCCTATCGTCGTCTCATTAACATAAAGAATTTGTGTTCCAAATTTGGTTGAAATCGGCCAAGGGGTTTAGAATTTACACTGAGTTTATCGATAACTAAGCAAGCAATACCCCTCCCCCCACACCCTCCCCCTTTTCCAAAGAGCATGCTCAACCACCCGATCGTCCCCTTCTTAAGTTAAAGAATTTGTGTTCTGAATTTGGTCGAAATCGGCCAAGAGGTTCAGAGTTTACACTGCGTTGATCGATAACTAAGCAATACATCTCCCTCCACACCCTCCCCCTTTTTCCAAAGAGCATGCTTAACTCCCTATCGTCCCCTCTGTAAGATAAAGAATTTGTATTCCAAATTTGGTTGATATCGGCCAAGAGGTTCAGAATTTACATTGAGTTGATCGATAACTAAGCAATACACCTCCCTCCACACCCTCCCCCTTTTCCAAAGAGCATGCTCAACCACCCTATCGTTCCCTTCTTAAGATAAAGAATTTGTGTTCCGAATTTGGTCGAAATCGGCCAAGGGGTTCAGAGTTTACACTGCGTTGATCAATAACTAAGCAATACACCTCCCTCTAAGCCCTCTCCCTTTTCCAAAGAGCATGCTTAACCCCCCTATCGTCCCCTCTGTAAGATAAAGAATTTGTGTTCCAAATTTGGTTGAAATCGGCCAAGAGGTTCAGAATTTACACTAAGTTGATCGATAACTAAGCAATACGCCTCCCCCTGTTCCAAAAAGCATGCCCAACCACCCTATCGTCCCCTCTGTAAGACAAAGAATTTGTGTTCCAAATTTGGTTGAAATCGGCCAAGGGGTTCAGAATTTACACTGCGTTGATCGATATCTAAGCAATACCCCTCCCCGCACACCCTCCCCCTTTCCCAAAGAGCATGCCTAACCCCCCTATCGTCGTCTCCATAAGATAAAGAATGTGTGTTCCAAATTTGGTTAAAATCGGTAAATGGGTTCAGAAGTTATGCTGGAACATACATACAAACATACATACAAACATACAAACATTGAGTTTTATATGTATAGATATAGATAGATATTTAATTTATTTTTTCATTGTAGTATTTTACAACATTATAGCAATTTTAGTGCAATCCAAAGATATTTCCGTAGGCTCCACCTCTTGCGCTTTTATGATTGCAATAGAGTTATATTTGATGGCACATACGCAAAAAATGTTTCTTTCCGAATAGTTGCAACACAGTGCAATGTTCTTTAGTGAAACATGTTGTGCTGCTTGGGACGGGTTCCCAGGTGGCCTAGTGAGGATTCTGAGACCTTCCTTACCTTAGTGGTAAAATTCGTGGCTGCAGAGCAACACGATACTGAATCTTGTCATAAGACGAGATTGTACAATCCCATCGAATTCCACCACTTAATTGTATCTTGACAGACTGGTGCTTTAACCAACTAAGCTACGAAGGACCTCCGTCCGCCTTCGCAACCTAGCGGCTACTGAACGACCTCGAGATTCCCAAATTGGACGCATAGTCAAATCACTCGCAATCCATTTCTCAAGCCAACCCTTCCACATGTGTATAGTACACGTCCACATTAGAGGAGCGTGAGTATTTAGAATGTCTGGCGGCTATACACATTCTTCATCAGCAACTGTACTGATCAAGTGAGGTTGTGTATTGCCTGATTTTCTCAAAATTGCACGCGGCGAACCCTTCATGAAAGGTTCCGGCGCGCTTTCTGCACCCCGTTTACTTGATTCCTATGGGTGAATAGCATTGGGCGCGGTCGTACCTTTCGACAGTCATTCGCCGCGTGAAGTTTTGTGCAAGTATCCATTTGGGAACATTTACAAACGCCGCGCAGGGTATCATATCCAGAAAATCTGACAATAAGCTATTTGCCAGTTGGTCGTCAAGCTCAGACCCGACAGCATTGCGTAGGCAAGAGCACGCAACTCAGGTTCAGTTCAATCAAAGTTCCAAAGGATTAAACCACCCGACTTGGACGTTAATTTACAATGATATGAAAACTCATATGTGAATATGTAGTACGAAGGGAAACTGGTTACCTCCAATACATTTTCCAAATCAATATCTTCCACATAACGTACATATTCACATATAAGTTTTCATAACATTGTGAATTAACGATGCTGAAGTTGGTTAAGTTCGATTTCCGGTACGGTCTATGAAATTTTCTCAACTTCCGACTTGCAACAAAAGAATAGAGTACCATACCATCGTATTAGCCACTTCTTCGTCTTCGCATTTCATTCACCGCTACGACATTGCTGTCTCGCAGTTTAGGGTCTGTCTCATTTGGAGAATTAAACTTAAAAGTGACGGTTCGAAAATTAAGAAATCACCCCGTTATAAGAATGGCTGGTGCTACCCAGCAACTCCAACAGGACATCGATGGAAAATGATTCGATATCTGTCAAAAGTAATCTTGCTCTGCGAGCAGGGTTATTTGATAATTATTGAAATGTCACTTTTAAGTTTAATTTCAGTTTAATTATCCAATTGAGACAGACCCTTAGTGTTCATTTAGCACATCCCACAGTTCTTCATAGCGTGTTTTGACGTAGCACTTACGTCTTTCATTACTATACTGGGTGTCATTTATTTTTTTGGAAATCGACAAATTTCAGATATACCGTGAGCGTGCCTTATTCTGCGCGGCTCCTAATTCTGCGCACTTTGCCACTAAAACATTTTTTTAAATTTTCTATTTACTTACAAGTCATCAAAATGTTAAGAATTTATTGTTGTCATGGGCAGATAATATTAGCAATAAATTAGCGTTGATAACGGAAAGAAAAACAAAATCGGTAAAACCGAAAAATGTCAAAAAATGGCCTACATTAGCAGCAGCGCTAAAACGCACGTGAACAGTTTTTTCTCGAATTCGAGCAAAAAAAAAATTCGGGCTAATTTTTTTTTAAAAGCGAAGTGCAAAAGCAGATTATTTGTTGCTTCAATATGATGAAAATCGGCTTTCAAAGTGTAGAGTAGAGTGGGGCAAGAGTGCGCGTGGGGTAAGAGTACGTTTTCGATTTTTTGAAGTAATAAAAAAAGATAAACTAGCAGCACTGCATCAGTTTGACAGGTATTCTGGCCAACTATTATCATGTGTAATTGTAAACGATTTGAATAAACAACAAGGGAGATATGGAGTTAGATAACTTTTTGGTCATTTTGCTAAAAATAATTGGATTTCCGCAACTAGTATTTCATTAACATATATACGTTCAATCAGGTGAACATTATACCATTTCGATAACCTATTGTATAGAGTACTTTATGGTACAGAACACCAATCCGGTTGGTTTTCCAAGAAGTCAAAACCATTACTTGAATAATTTTTGGGACTGTGGGGTAAAAGTACGCAGGAACCGGTGGGGCAAGAGTACGCATATGAATCTTCAAGTTATGATGTCAAACCCGTATCTCCTTCCGAAATAAGACTTCTTCCAAAGCGTAAAGATCCACAACTAAGAAAAAAGAGACAGAATTCGAAATTATCACAAGTTTTCAGGATAAGTTGAAGTAATTCGGTGTTAGAAAGGACTTAGCGAACAAAGCACTGAAGCGAAATAATGAAATTGTATTAGGACTTGTTGTACACCTAAACATAGTACGAAAACACAATTTCATCTAAATGCTAATTTCATTTAATCAAAAGAAACATTCATAAATTACTCAACGTTTAGCTGGGAGGGGTTGTGAGATGTGTGACGATCCATATGATGGGTGATGAAATAGCTAAATTTTACGCTACGTGTTTGGTAGACTTTCTTTAGGGAAATGCCTTTGTATACGCCACGCGAAACCTGATATATATTTTTACCTCTGTAGTTTTTTGTATATATAAAAAAAACAATAGTTTTTCGTATGAAAGTTCATTTTTTAGGACCCCTCCCCCTTTAAGAGTTACGTAATCTTTAAACATTCCCTAATATATGATCATTAAACATCAATTAAATGTTATTAACTCTTATTTGTGTCAATATATACTTAAAGCACATGATTGGATAAATGCGTACTCTTACCCCACCCGATGCGCACTTTTACCCCACCGGTGGGGTAAGAGTGCGTTTTTCACTTGTCTTGCAATAAGGGTTCTACTAAAACGAATCTCAATAATTTCAATATTTTTTCCACTGGGTAACATGAAGGGAGAGTATATGAATCATCGACACTGATTTGATATGCAGAAGCTTGCTTCATAAGTGCCACATGATCGATTGAAAACTAAGTGCGTACTCTTGCCCCACTCTACTCTAATCTCTATCTTATAGAAAGCAATCGCCTTTACCATGTATACTTATTCGCTAGCATATGCGACTTTGTGTTGGCTGGGTTTAGTAAACAAGGCAAAACAGTGATTTGACCATTGGCATGAACAACCGATCTGAAAAGTTGTCTTAACGGAAAAAATGAATCGTCGAAAGCATCTTGTGGCGATGGCGAGCAATCGGATAATGGCTTTGAAAAATGAATAATGGCTTTGTGCACATACATCATACACACAGACACGCACACACAGGCATCATCTCCATTCATCGTAGCTGAGTCGATTGGGTTTGGGTCTAATTCGCCAGGTCTTTATTAAAGTTCGTCTTGGAGCAGACGTTTTTTTCGTATACTTAGCGTACAAGAACGGTAAAACGTTGTAACCAGATTGACTTACATACAAGGTACTAAAAACGTGCAAAAGTAATGAAATATTTGTATAAATGTTCAAAACCATTTCATAAGACAAAAAATAACCCAAACTGAGCTTTTATTATTTTGCGCAGAATTAGGAACATTGTACGCATTTCAAACTATGTGCGCAGAATTAGGCACCATGTACAAATCGAATAATAATATATGTTCTTAGTCAATCTAATCAAAATTTTCATGATTCATATTCTTCCGTGGATTATAGTAACACATCTACTACATAAACGTATTCATAAATCATTATGGTTTTTCGATAACAACGATTATATTTCAAAATTTTCTTAAAGGCGCAGAATATGGTACCTTCACGGTACTGTGTGGCCCTAAATGGACGGAACAAAGTTATGACATCGAATCTCCGTGGATGCGTGAGCACGCCGCGAAGGTCTGACTGGAAGAGGAAAAGTCATGGCTTGCCGATTGACACGCTGATGTGTGAATCTATTAACACACGCTGAAGGCATTTTACTCAAACCCCACATTTCCCTTCTTCTCTCATTAAAAACGCAAAAAAAATCTTCTAGCATAGGATGCAATGCTTGTTTTTCTCCTGGATTATTTAAATGAGACGAAGGTGAACATCGGTTGCAATTGAGCAACCGGTTAACTCCATTGAAAACTACACACCAAAATAAACTTGACTCAACATCATGGTTTTAATACCAGAACAATGATTCAGAGTGTGGGTTCCCAAACCGTGGGTCGCGAAAGATAAAACGTGATTCATACTTTCGTTGGATGATTAGAGAACAACAAATTTACGTAGCCAATGACCTGTCATAAGACGAGTTTATACAATCCCATTGAATTCCACCACTTAATTGTATCTTGACAGATACGTATTTCGACCTCAAAAGTAAGGCCGTCTTCAGTGTCTCGTACTTGACTCGACTCGAAGTCGAGTCAAGTACGAGACACTGAAGACGGCCTTACTTTTGAGGTCGAAATACGTATCTGTCAAGATACAATTAAGTGGTGGAATTCAATGGGATTGTATAAACTCGTCTTATGACAGGTGAAAACATTCCACTAAAAAGCTCAAAATAATTTTCTTATCAAAATTTACGATGTCAATGGCCTTATTTTGTTTGTCAAATACAATGACAACTTCTTCCAAAAAAAAACATTCAAAATCTCACCCAAATGCAATCCCAAGCTAAGCGGTGTTGAACTTCATTACTTATAAGGTTTAGGAACAATCTTATAAAGATGAGAAAATCCATGCTTATTCAATCCAAATCAAATCCAATCCAAATTCAATCCAAATCCAATCCAAATCCAATCCAAATCCAATCCAAATCCAATCCAAATCGAATCCAAATCCAATCCAAATCGAATCCAAATCCAATCCAAATTCAATCCAAATCCAATCCAAATCCAATCCAAATCCAATCCAATCCAAATCCAATCCAAATCCAATACAAATCCAATCCAAATACAATTCAAATTCAATCCAAATCCAATCCAAATCCAATCCAAATCCAATCCAAATCCAATCCAAATCCAATCCAAATCCAATCTAAATCCAATCCAAATCCAATTCAAATCCAATCCAAATCCAATCCAAATCTAAATCCGATCCAATTCTAATCCAAATCCAAACCAAATCCAATACAAAGCCAATCCAAATCCAATTCAAATCCAATCCAAATTCGTGCATTTAATCCAACTTTTAGTTTCGCGTATAGTACACCATTAACCATTTGGCATCAACTAGTACTGCTAGCCAATAACTCCAAACTAATCTTTCGCATAAGAAATTCGAACTTCCGAATAGCTTTGTAAAATCCGGCAACCTTATTAATTTTTCAAAGTCCAAAATATCTGATCCTACAGGTAATCCCACTATGGCTACTAAGTCAGACCATTTTCCGACGGCCTTCGAGACGCGTCTTGTGATTTAGCAAACCACAAACCATTTTCCGACGGTCTTCGAGACGCGTCTTGTGATTTAGCAAACCACAAACCATTTTCCGACAGTCTTCGAGACGCGTCTTGTGATTTAGCAAACCACAAACCATTTTCCGACGGTCTTCGAGACGCGTCTTGTGATTTAGCAAACCACAAACCATTTTCCGACGGTCTTCGAGACGCGTCTTGTGATTTAGCAAACCACAATCCATTTTCCGACGGTCTTCGAGACGCGTCTTGTGATTTAGCAAACCACAAACCATTTTCCGACGGTCTTCGAGACGCGTCTTGTGATTTAGCAAACCACAATCCATTTTCCGACGGTCTTCGAGACGCGTCTTGTGATTTAGCAAACCACAATCCATTTTCCGACGGTCTTCGAGACGCGTCTTGTGATTTAGCAAACCACAAACCATTTTCCGACGGTCTTCGAGACGCGTCTTGTGATTTTGCAAACTTAAATATATCACTCGTCACAATTTAACCACTTGAATTTAACTCACCACATGAAATCAGCGACAGGATCCAAAAAATAGACTGGCAGGATCGCCAAAATGTGTGGCCCTAAATGGACGGAACAAAGTTATGACAGCGACTCTCCGTGGATGCGTGTGCACGCCGCGAAGGTCTGACTGGAAGAGGAAAAGTCATGGCTTGCTGCTCGCCGATTGACACGCTGATGTGTGAATCTATTAACACACGCTGAAGGCATTTTACTCAAACCCCACAGGTACTACAATAAGAGACCGGGGAAGACGCCATCTTGTTTCCAATCGAACCATCAAAAGCGGTTCCATTTCGACTTGTTTACATTTTGCTTTCATAAGAAGCAAGCAAAATGTGTGTTTTGGGCTCATTGGTGACTGCCGAAAATGATACCAGTAGAGAAATTCGGAGACGCATAGCGGCTGGAAATCGTACGTACTTTGGACTCCGCAAGACGCTCCGATCGAATAGAGTTCGCCGCCGTACCAAACTCACAATCTACAAAACGCTCATTAGAGCGGTAGTCCTCTACGGACACGAGACCTGAAGGATGCTCGTGGAGGACCACAGCGCACTTGGAGTTTTCGAAAGGAAAGTGCTGCGTACCATCTATGGTGGAGTACAGATGGCGGACGGTACGTGGAGGTGGCGAATGAACCACGAGTTGCATGAGCTGCTGGGAGAACCATCCATCGTTCACACCGCGAAAATCGGACAACTGCGGTGGGCCGGGCACGTAGCCAGAATGTCGGACAATAACCCGGTAAAAATGGTTTTCGACAACGATCCGACGGGCAAAAGAAGGCGAGGTGCGCAGCGGGCAAGGTGAATCGATCAGGTGGAAAATGACTTGCGGACCCTCCGTAGACTGCGTGGTTGGCGACGTGTAGTCTTGGACCGAACCGAATGGAGAAGACTCTTATATACCGCACAGGCCACTTCGGCCTTAGTCTGAATAAATAAATAATAATAAGAAGCAAGTAAAAGTTCTAGTATTATTTTCACGATTTCATGCATTTTCATACGTTGCCATTTCGACAGTTTTCACTCCGCCAGTCTCTGCTTACAGAGTTGCTGATGTACACAATTCCGTTTATGCATTCCTAACACGGGCATCAGAATGATGTAAGTTACGGGCTTTCTGGTTTACCGTGAAATTTTCTTTGTGTATATAAAAGAAGCAGTGCCTGCCGTGCGCGAGTCATTCAATACACGCGCGTCGAACCGAATGCATCGCACCGAACCGAAACGAAACGAAGCGAGCCAAACCGGAAGCATGGCATCAAAGTTGGCGGTGGCAAGGCAGGGAGAAAAAGACGATGACGATGATGACTGCAGCAACAGTAAAGGTAGCGGTGGCGACGCATCGTTAATCCTGACAACATCCGAAGTGGAAACCACAAAGGGACTTGACTTGAACATGTATTTAAAGATATTCCTTTGTCAGCCAAAGCGTCATAATCATCGATGCGTTCGTAATGGGCAAAGTGGGTACAAAGTTGTACCGAAAGGCTATCATTACACTCCAAGAACGAACTTTTTATAGAAGGCCCGGAGACCCATAGTGTTATATACTAATCGACGAATTAGGCACATGTCTGTCTGTCCGTGGGAATGTGTGTGTATGTGTGTGCACAAAAGCTAAGAAAACATTAAAAACTTTTCATATAGTAATCCTTAAACGATTTTCTCGCAACAAGTTTTATTCGACAGAAGGAAAAGCCTAGTTGATCAATATTGCATTTAATGAAGATCGAACGTTGCGTTTATAAGTTATAAAGAAAATGGTACATCGAACCGAGCCATATAAGTGTCATATAAGCTTGGTGTCTTGACTAAATACGTGAAAGGCAGTATCACTACTCGGTGAAATAAATTGGGTTTTACTCTTGTCGCTCGCTGCTGACGGGAATTTTCGGTGCAGGCCAACAAGCCAGCAAGAATTGCAGTTCAGGTAGGAAGTGCGTGTTCTTTACTGAGACAACATTGTTAGTAGTAGGGACTGAAACACCCGCAGTTGACTCTGTATCAAAATTAAAAATCTCTCAAAAAAAAATTTTTTCTATATAATTTTATAAAAGACAAAAAATCCAATATATGATGAAAAATCGAATTCGAGACGCTTTTTATTTGAGATATTTTTTTTTCTAAATTGGTCACGAAAATTGTAATAATAATGTTTGGGTTGTTATCGTCGATTTTTTTTATCTTAAGTCCTACGTCCACTTCGCGGCTATGTCACAGACATTACCCACTGTTCGTTTTTCTTGTCACAAAATGCTTGTTCTGAGAAAAACAGACCGTTATCGCCATGTGAAACTTTCTCCCATGGTCCGGATTGGAAAGTGTGTGTTGATTCAAGAGGAATTTTCTCCAATGTGTAATTTTGTTTAACCGCGCCTCTCTAATAAATAATAGCAATTAAACACTTGTCTAAACCTTGCATTAAAATTTCACTTTGTGCTTCTACTGTTCGACGACCACTAGCTGATTTTTCACAAAGACTCCAACATTTAGAATGAATTTTCAGCATCACCGCTGGTGGCGCTGAACCGCTACAGACACCATTTTTGTTATGTACCCATTCTTCACATAAAATGCTGGGTTTTGTTCCACAACACTAACAGCAAACGTTTGTTCGAATTCTGCGTTGATTTCACTTTGTGTTGCTGCTGCCGGCCACTCGATGATTTACTTTCTGCCGGAACCGTTTCTTCCGGCGTCAACGTTGCAACAGATGAGTGCTGCTGTCGGTGACAGGCAGCCGATGGCAGCAGATCATGTGGACAAGGGAGATGAATCAATACGAGATCTGTTGCTACAACGTTTGCACCAGGATGGAGACGGATGTATCCGGCTCACCGGCGTTGCTGGAGATCTTCAATGAGAGGTTCCCTAGGTTTGCACCCCAGCTTGACCAGAACAAGTCGTATACACGCAAGAGAGCAATTTTGTCACATAATATGCTGACTCCAGAAGACTTAGAGTACATCAAGCGGGAAGTGCAGGGGGAACTAGGAGAGGAGGAGTAGGCAATATCGAGCTATACGTCGAGAAGGAGTTCTGTTGGGTTGGATGCATCAATCGCAAGTAACCGTTGTAATTCGATTTCACCTGCCGCTCCAAGACCAACAGTGGAATTACAACGACAGCAACTGAAAGACGAACTAGCCAATCATATAGGCACAGCAGTTGCACAGATCCATGGGACAGACCCCATGTCCCGACACCGGATACCAAAGTTGCGGTTGAAGAGTGCAGTAAGCATCCTTAACCAGGATATTTTGCCACTTGGAAGTACTTGGAAACCATGGAGAACCTTGAGGAGCTGCAATTTATCGTGTATTCGGCTGCAGTAGCTGTTGCAAGGACGCTGGGATTACGAACGCGCCCACAAGGTGAGAGTGATGGACGCGCACGCCCCAGAGTACAAAAACCCGCGTGGATGCGACGTCTGGAGACCCGCATCGCCAGCCACACTGAGGTCAAAGGTTGGCCGATTAACACAGCACAAGCAGGGGAATCAATCAACCAGGCTAGTTCGGATTGTTGCTGAAATTGTGAAACCCACAGAACTCCGAGGCGAACATAACTGAGATCCTCGACACCCATGTACAGCGGTTGAGTGCTCTTGCTAAACTGCGACGTTATGGAGAATGTTCGAAGAGGAAGGAGCAAAATCGAATGTTCAACATCAACGAAAGGGAGTTCTACAACCACATCCGAAACGACAAAGCCGACTTTGGCGAGGGCCTTCCGGAGATTGGAGAAGTCACGCAGTTTTGGTTCAATCTATGGGAGAACCCCGTCATACACAATGGCGATGGGGTGTGGATGGCAGAAGAAGAGCAATATTGTGGTGGAATTGGAGACATGACCGCTATCAACGTGACCGCCCAAGACATACGTGAGGCTACCCGGTATACCAGGAATTGGGCTGCACCAGGACCCGATTTTGTGCATAATTTCTGGTATAAAAAACTCACAACGATCCATGGGCGGATGGCGGTATGTTTCAACACGGTACTAGATAACCCCGGGCAGCTACCAGAATTTATCACTAGGGGTGTCACTTATCTTCTGCCGAAGGATCGGAACACTTTGAACCTAGCAAAGTACAGACCAATAACGTGCCTTTCCAGTCTGTACAAAATGCTGTCATCGGTAATAGCGAGGAGGGTGCAGAACCATTGCAACGTCACCTGACAACCTGATGACCGAGAAACAGAAAGGTTGTCGACGCAACACACGAGGCTGCAAGGATCAAGTCATCATTGATGCAGTCGTTGTTGGGCAGGCCACCCACAATCAAAGAAACCTGAGCATGGCGTATATCGACTATAAAAAGGCATACGACTCAGTACCTCACTCGTACCTCCTTAAGGTACTGCAATTGGATAGGATAGACGGTAACGTCATCAGGCTAATGCAGCACGCTATGGGGATGTGGAGCACATCCCTACACATTATCGATGGAGAAAAGGTGTTACGGTCCAGGACTCTCAGCATCAGGCGATACCTTTAGTCCTCTATGGTTTTGCCTAGCCATGAACCCTCTTAGCAGAGCACTTAACCAACACAACTATGGCTATCATTTGAAGAGTGGGGAAAGGAGTACAAACATTACCCACACCTTCTTTATGGACGACTTGAAGCTGTTTGCGGAATCTGTGGAGAAGCTGCACCAATTTCTGCGGCTTGTAACGGTATTCAGCAACGTCATCCGGATGGAGCTTGGTATCGATAAATGTCGATCCATACATCTACACCGGGGTCACCTGGTAGATGCCGACAGTTTCCGCGTCAACGACCAGGAGGAGACTCGAAACATGCTTGAAGGCGAAACGTACAAGTTCCTAGATTGCCTGAAACTGCAAGGAATTCGCCATACGATGATCAAGAAAGAGCTGCAGGAAAAGTTCTTGCATCGTATCAACAGTACTTCGAAGAGGGTCTTGTCGGCCGGCAACATGGTGAAGGCGATAAACACGTTTGCAGTGCCCTTGTTGACATACAGTTTCGGGGTGGTGAAGTCAGTCCAAGACTGACTTGGAGGCGTTTGAACGAGCAGTACGAGTGGCGTTCACTAAGCATCGCATGCGCCATCCAAAATCGTCCATTGAGAGAGTCACCCTGCCACGAACAGTAGGAGGAAGAGGCGTCACCGATATACAAACACTATGTGTTTCCCAGATCTAGCAGTTGCGAAGATACTTCGCGGAAAGCCAGAACCACCACGAAATTTATCGCGCTGTGTGTGAAGCTGACCACGGATTCAGTGCCCTGCATCTGGCGCAGGAGGACTATCAGCTGAATTGCGACATCAAATCTGTCGTCGAGATGATCGCATCGTGGAAGCAGAAGGAGTTGCATGGGACGCACCCCCATCAACTGGAGCTGGAATATATCGACAAAGCGGCATCGAATACGTGGCTGGTACGGGTGAACTCTTCTCAGAAACAGAAGGATTCATGGTAGCCATCCAGGACCGGGTAATTGCGACGAAGAACTATCGGCACTATATATTGCACGAAAACGTGGAGGACCGCTGCAGGAAGTGCAATTCAGTAGGAGAGACCATCGAGCATATCGTGTCCGGGTGTTCAGCCTTAGCTGATTTAGCCTATCTTGGTCGCCATAATGAAGTAGCCAAGGTTGTGCACCAACAGCTTGCTTTAAAGCACAACTTGGTTAACCAGTCCGGTCCCGGTTCTGGAAAATAGTTCAGTGAAACTGTACTGGGATCGCGAGATCATAACGGACATCCTCATTCGTGCCAATCGGCCCGATATTGTGGTCTACGATAAAAGAATGAAGCGGGTAATCCTCATCGACATTGCTGTACCGCTAGACCAGCGGTTCTCAATCTGGGGTACATGTACCCCCGGGGGTACCTTCGCTGATCCCAGGGGGTACCTCGGACGAAAACGCGTAATGGCGGACGTATTACAATTCCTATAAAAATTATTGGTAAAGTTTCAATAATTGTATAAATTTATACATGATGATGACAATGGATCGATCGCCGCGATTTTATGTTTCGGTTGCTAATCGATTGATTTTCGGCGAGAAATAAAACAAATGTTTGCCAGATTGTCCGGACGTTTCGGTCGATTCACTGGCCTTCGACCATCTTCTGCGGACTCTAAAATACACATATATATTGTCAAGAAAACATAAATAACACAAAATAATCACTCACAATCTTCCTGCCGCTTCCTTACTCTAAGACGGCCATTACTACTACTAGTTGTTTACATCTATTCTTATTGTTACGTACTGCTATTGGGGGTTTTAAGCTTTGTTATAATTGAGTTATAGGCGGTTTTAAAATTCATTGCATCTTTCTGTTTGTTCACAACTTTATCGTCCCCTCTAATTTTAATGTAAAACGTTTCTGCTGTCAATCTTTTGTAACTATTACTAATTTGGTCAAGTATTTTTGTTTTGTCGAAGTCAAAAATATGTCCCTCTTCTACAGTGTGTTGCGATAAACCAGTTCCAGAAATGTTTTTTGTTTTTACATTGTACTTGTGTTGTTCTAGACGTTTGGTTAAGAACTGACTAGTTTCCCCAATGTACGATTTGTTGCATGCACCGCACGGGACTTCATACACTACATTAGTATTTTTGTTTTTTGGTATTGGGTCTTTAGTTTTTGTAAACAAAATATCTTTAATTATATTTACTGGTTTATAAGCTACTTTGAACTCGTGATTTCTTAAATACTTGGACAGCTTTTCTCCTAATCCATGAATATATGGTATTGTTACAAAATTGTTAATTCTATGTGTGTTGTGTTGTAGTGAATTGTACATAAGGTGTAGCCTTTCCTAATAACTTTTTCCACAAGAAAACACGGATAATTGTTATTGAATAGAATTTGCTTTACAATATGATGTGTGTTTTTGGTATTTAGCGTGCGTTAATTTCAGCGCTCTGTCTACTAATGCAATAATTGTATTTTTCTTATGTATAAAAGGGCTAACAGATGTATAATCTAAATACCTTCCGTCGATATCCTTTGGGAACCACTCAGTTGTAATTGTGTTGTCTTCACGGCGCAGAACAACATCCAGAAATTTTATTTTCCCTTCTACTTCCATTTCTAACGTAAACTGCAGTCGTTCATGGAACCCGTTGAACTCATTCAAGACGGTTTCAACCTCTTCTTCTCTCGCACACAGTAAACAGTCATCCACGTACCGCTTGAAAAACACTGGAATCACGCCCCGTTCACGTAATCGTACAAGTGTTGCTTTTTCTATCCTTTCCAATACCAAATTTGCCACAACAGGGGATAGAGGAGAGCCCATTGGAATTCCGAAATTTTGCTTATAAAATTTTCCGTTGTGTTGGAAAAAAGTTGATTCTAATACAATTTGTAGCATTTCGAAAAAACTTTCATCGTCGATAGTTGTGTGTTCCTTTATTTCATCCCATCTCAAGCGTATCGACTCTAAAGCGAAATCGACAGGAACATTGGTGAACAACGAAACCACATCCAAAGAGAACAACACACTATTTTCTTCAAATTGTTGTGTGCGCATTTCTTCGGCAAATTGAAAGCTGTTCACGATGTGATGTTCAGTTCTGCCAGTCACATGGTTGAGTATTTCTGCCAAATACTTAGCCATTCTATACGTTGCAGTTCCGATCGTAGAATTGATAATCCTCAGCGGTCTACCTTCCTTGTGAGTTTTAGGCAGTGTTTTTCAAGCGGTACGTGGATGACTGTTTACTGTGTGCGAGAGAAGAAGAGGTTGAAACCGTCTTGAATGAGTTCAACGGGTTCCATGAACGACTGCAGTTTACGTTAGAAATGGAAGTAGAAGGGAAAATAAAATTTCTGGATGTTGTTCTGCGCCGTGAAGACAACACAATTACAACTGAGTGGTTCCCAAAGGATATCGACGGAAGGTATTTAGATTATACATCTGTTAGCCCTTTTATACATAAGAAAAATACAATTATTGCATTAGTAGACAGAGCGCTGAAATTAACGCACGCTAAATACCGAAAAAACACACTTAATATTGTAAAGCAAATTCTAGCCAATAACAATTATCCGTGTTTTCTTGTGGAAAAGTTATTAGGAAAGGCTACACCTTATGTACAATTCACTACAACACAACACACATAGAATTAACAATTTTGTAACAATACCATATATTCATGGATTAGGAGAAAAGCTGTCCAAGTATTTAAGAAATCACGAGTTCAAAGTAGCTTATAAACCAGTAAATATAATTAAAGATATTTTGTTTACAAAAACTAAAGACCCAATACCAAAAAACAAAATACTAATGTAGTGTATGAAGTCCTGTGCGGTGCATGCAACAAATCGTACATTGGGGAAACTAGTCAGTTCTTAACCAAACGTCTAGAACAACACAAGTACAATGTAAAACCAAAAAACATTTCTGGAACTGGTTTATCGCAACACACTGTAGAAGAGGGACATATTTTTGACTTCGACAAAACAAAAATACTTGACCAAATTAGTAATAGTTACAAAAGATTGACAGCAGAAACGTTTTACATTAAAATTAGAGGGGACGATAAAGTTGTGAACAAACAGAAAGATGCAATGAATTTTAAAACCGCCTATAACTCAATTATAACAAAGCTTAAAACCCCCAATAGCAGTACGTAACAATAAGAATAGATGTAAACAACTAGTAGTAGTAATGGCCGTCTTAGAGTAAGGAAGCGGCAGGAAGATTGTGAGTGATTATTTTGTGTTATTTATGTTTTCTTGACAATATATATGTGTATTTTAGAGTCCGCAGAAGATGGTCGAAGGCCAGTGAATCGACCGAAACGTCCGGACAATCTGGCAAACATTTGTTTTATTTCTCGCCGAAAATCAATCGATTAGCAACCGAAACATAAATTTATACAGCAAAACTTTGTATTGCGCATAATATGCATTGCAATCAGTAAATCGAAACATATTGAAATGTACGCCACAGCCAATACAGTGTATGAGACAAAAGATCAAAAAAATCTTCAAAAGCAGTTCAATCAAAGTTAATTACCTTTTTCCAGGGATTAAACCACCCGACTTGGACGTTAATTTACAATGTTATGAAAACTCATATGTGAATATGTACGTTATGTGGAAGATATTGATTTGGAAAATGTATTGGAGGTAACCACTTTCCCTTCGATGGGACTCGAACCCATGACCCTACAGTACGCTAGACTGGTGCTTTAACCAACTAAGCTACGAAGGACCTTCAAAAGCAATCTACTTGATCGAAACAAAATTATAAAATATGTTGAGAATATACTTCTTAACAAAAATATTGAATTTGAAGGTTCAGAAGCCTTGAGGCATAAAAGCTTTTTTCCAAAGTGGCTCGAAAGCTTCCATTCAAATCCCCTTTTAAGAGGCTTGGAGACCTCCTTTCGAGGGACTCGGAATTCTTCTTTCAACCAGACCCCTTTCAAGTGGTTCGGAAGCCTCTTTTCAAAAGGGTCGGAAGCCCCCTTTAAGGAGAGTTGGAAGCCTCTTTTCAAGTGGCTCGGAAACATTCTTTTGAGGGCTCGGAACTCTTCTTTCTATAAACTTGGAAGCCTACTTTCAGAAGGTTCGGCAACGTTATTTCAAGAGGCTCGAAAGACCCTTTCATGAGGCTCGAAAGCCTTCTTTAAAAAGAGTCGGAAACCTCCTTTCGAAGGGCTCGAAATTCTTTAAGCCAACCCCCACAGACAAAGCAAGGCAGGGAAGCCTATTTTCAAAAGAGTTTCAGTAGGCTCTGAAGCTCCCTGTCCAAGAAAGTTGAAAGCCCCCTTCCAAGAGACTCGGAAGCTCATTTTCAAGAGGCTCGGAAATTTTCTTTTGAGTGGATCGGAATTCTTTCAAGAAGGTTGGAAGCCTACTTTCAAACGGCTCAGCAATGTCATTTGTAGATGATCATTGATCAATGCCTCTTTTCAAGAGGTTCGAAATACCTCTTTCATGCTGCTCGGAAGCACCCTTTTAATAAGCTCGGAAACTTCTTTCGTGGGCTCGAAATTCTTCTTCCAGCCAGCCCCCTTTCAATAGATTTGGAAGCCCCCTTTCAAAAAGATAGGAAGCTCTTATTCAAGAGGCTCAGATGCCCCCTTTTTAAGAGGGCCACAAGCCCCTTTTCAAGAGGCTTGGAAGCCCTCTTTAAAAAGACCCGGAAGCCCTCTTTCAAGAGGCTCGGACGCTCACTTTCAAGTGACTCAGAAACCCTATCGAGGGGCTCGGAATTCTTTTTTCAAGAAGCTTGGAAGTCTACTTTCAAAGGGCTCAGTTAGTCAAAGACTCCTTCCAAGAGGCTCGAAATTCTTTTTTTCAGACAGCACCCTTTCAAGTGGCCCTTGTAAGAGGCTCGGAAACTTTAATTAGAGGGGCTCGAAATTCTTCCTTCGAGAAGCTTAGAAGCATACTTTCAAAAGGCTCAGAAACGTCATTTCAAGATGCCCAAAGCCTCATTTCAAGAGGCTTGAAAGACCCCTTTCATGAGGCTTGGAAGCCCACTTTTAAGAGGCTCAGAAACCTCCATTCGAGGAGCTCAGAATTCTTATAGCCAACCCCCACGAATGGCTCGGAAGTCTCTTATCAAAAGGGTCGGAAGCCCAGTTTCAGAAGGCTCGGAAACTTCTTTTCGAATGGCTCGGAATTCTTTTTTCAAGAAGCTTGGAAGTCTACTTTCAAAAGGTTCAGAAACGTAATTCAAGATTATCAAAAATTTCTTTGCAATTGGTTCGAAAGCCTTCATTCAAGATAATCTTATGAACTACGCTAAATAAAATACGGGGTACCTCAAATAATACAATAACTCGAAGGGGTACCTCTCAAGCAAAAGGTTGAGAACCGCTGCTCTAGACCATAATGTCCGAACAACATTTTCCAACAAGATAACGAAGTACCACGACTTGGCGGAGGAGTTTAAGCAGATGTGGCACCTGGAGGACGTGCGTATAATTCCGGTTCAGTGTTGGGAAATGTACAGTAAAACACTGTGATTATGCGAATGTTTACATTTTATCCGATCAAATTTCACGCACCGCACAAACCGAAACAGTTTTTCAAAAAAAATGTACGCCTCATTGTGACATTTTTTTTTACCGATGAGGCAAACTGTTTGTATGTTCCTGCCTGCTGCTGCGTGAGAGTCGAGCCGTCGGTGCAGTCAGCAGATTTCTTGTTTCGGTTCGTGCGCAGCGCAAACAGAACAGATTCGAGTTTAATTGCCTGTGGCGCAAAGCCTAGAAAGAATGCTAGCCGTTGGTATTAATTCATTAGTTCTAGTCTCTAAAATGAGCAAGGAGTAGAGAAATAATCATTTACCACCAAAAACGGTCATACGTCGTGAAATGAGTGTACAGAAACATTAATTGTGGGGAGAAAATAAAAATCATATGGTGCCTGTCGTCTGCTTGGTCGTGGCTGCTGCTGCGGCTGCCGTGTTTTTGTTTTTCTTTTACTTCGGGGCAGATTTAATGATAAAAAGAAATGTCAACCGTTCCCGTCCCTGCCGGTTGTTATCTTAGCAACCTGGAGGTACTCAAAGTCAGAATAGGTAGCTGCCCTATAAGTCAAAATGATGGCTACCCCAGGAAAGCGCGGTCGATTGCAACTTTGTTGCACTGTCGATCGAGGAAAACAACATAGATGCATATGGCGACAGAATTCCTGCTAAGAAGTCCCTAACGCAGCAGAAAATGTGTCCTCCGAGAATTGTCAGCGGACGGGCACCACCCAGCAACAAGTCGAGCGCATTGTTAGCAGAAAATGCACACTGAACAATATGAACTCGATCCAGAATTTACTTCGACCGTGCCGCAACAATGCAGTACCATTCTCACAGCAACGGCAACCAACTACAATGCTCAAATGGCCACATTGTAGCGAGCTCCGATATCACCGTGGAGAACGGAATCTCCACTCACGAGGCAGCAGGCTACACCATAGACGGCCTGTTGTTGCTGGCGATCATCATCACGGAGATGGCGGCGGAACGCGAGACGAATCCAGGAGCTGGAGGACACAACGAGGCGAGCCCGCCAAAGCACAGCTTAGCAGCCGAGACGTTGAGCGATGTCACCCGACGCCTGCCTAGTCAGCGATTCTGGTGCACCAGGCATCAAGAACGACTGGGCAGAAACGGTGCACACGGCACCAGCAAATTAAATTCAAACATTCAAACTCTGTAAGTAAAATTCAATAAAGTTCTCAGTTCTAGGCTAAACGTGTTGGGGATCAGTTCTTTCGATGACAGTTCCCCTAAACCATGAAAGTCCGAACTACACAACCGGAATCGTCCCGAAATCTCTTCTGAGATCCTTAGGAGAACTGGAACTATCTCATAGCTTCCATAACATCCAAAAATCAGTGGTTCTTGGAACTTGCAGCATCGTCAGAAGGCTCCCGAAACACCATAACTATTACATCCGGTGCAAACGTTTATTATAGGATTATAAGAGATACGGGAGATACGGCTGAGCTATTAACGTTCAAAGTCTATCATATTTTCGTGACGGTCTCCGATTTTCTCAATCGCAAAGTGTACCCCGATATAGCAAACACAGACGTAGTCCTACGTCAAAAACTAACATGATACCCTACCCTAATGAACATTGTCATTAGAGATTTATATCAATAACATATGCCACTAGTTATCTTTTAAATGTAAATAGTACTTCCGTATTACGGGTATCAATCTTGGAAATATTTGACAGAAATAGTGTTGAATATTCTAAACATTCATTATACTAGTCACCATGGCTAGTGACTAGGCTAAGCGTTCAATAAGGGATTATATCGGAATATAGGTTGCGCAGTTTATTGTAAAGTACTTCGTACTTAAAACCTTATTTCATTGGGGTTCAAATATTTATCACTTTAGTTCCCTAGTCCAGTGTTATTAGAAGATTCATCAACAACTAGTTCAAGACCACTTTACACGAAGTTCGTGCAGACATACACAAGGGTATTTTTTGGGGAAACATTGGTTAAATTTGTTTCAACGATTTTATAAATTGAACTCAGCATTGATTCATATTGTTCGAGGCATTCAATTTGAATATAAATCTGCATGCATTTTCATAGCAGCTGTTCTAGGTTTTTTTTTAACAGTCGTGATTCAAAAAGATTAAAACTATTATGCCGGTCATTTCTATCTCCTGCAGAATTGAACCACGAATGCAGCATGAGATCTTAAAATTATTTTGGTGTGTGAATGCGTCATTTTATTAACGAATCGACTTTGCAATTACGAACGTTTTTTCAGCAGCAGTTATTTTATTCAATTGAAAAAAAAAATCTAACATTAATAGAGTAACATGGGGTAACCAGCAAGTTTGTTCTATTTTGTTCCAGTTTCAAACTAGCGAAGTGTTCGAAAATTTGCAATGGAACTGAATTATTGCTGATTTTATTCTTACGAGTATACACATTCTATTCCTTCTTGTTATCTGCGCTTCAATTATATTACCAATTTATGTTTTTCATTTTCTGGGACGTGCACAATGGTCACTATTCGAGTAGACGAAAATAGCTCAATAATATCAAATGTTGATAATATACCAAAATGAGATATGGACATGATTGATATAAGGGATAAAACATCAGACGATCATATCAATATTTTGCACTAAAATATCATGAGAAGATCAAGTTATGCTATTTGTCATAAGTGATCAATATCATGTGCCAATAGATTGTTCTTATCCATAGCGTAATCTTGATATTTAAATGATATTTCGGTGCAAATTTTCGATATCGTTGCCTGTTCTTTTATCTCTTATATCAAACAAGTCCATATCATGCTTTGTTATTCTGTTCATGGCTTCTGCCCTGGTATTGTAACAAGATCAGGAAAATTGTGAGACCTTTGATCCGGTGATTTGAAGTAAGACTTCCTCTTTTGCTGTTACCATTTTTTTGGAATGCTAATGATAGTTTAGTCTTCACAGTTATGGTATAACAACATCGTATCTACATGTGTAGCGAAAAACGGTGTTCATTTAATTAACTTTTCTTGAGAAATAAAAGGTTTCACATTTTGCCCGTCGAACAGTTCCGAATATTTCAGTGTGCAAGGCAATCAACAAGCGGGATGGGAGTTAAAATACATCACGTGTTTAGTGCTTGTAAATTGCAATTCTCGTTCAACTCTGCCCAGCAGTGGTCAATGTTCGAAGAAGAAAAAAACACAAAATAATACTCGATGAAGGGAAAACAACAGCACCCGGGATGAAACTGCGGGAAAAAAAATCCCATCCACTTGCCAAGCACTATACACCATGGACAACTAACCATTCCGAGGCCAGCCCAGAGTGCCCCGCTTAGCGAAAGGAAAATCGAGTTTCCGTCCGAATTATAAATACTGTTATGCATGCACCAGCTCGGTATCAGTGTTCCATCGGCTTTCCCATCAACAAGTGTGCCCCGGCCATAAGTCAGTGCGGGGTATTAGCTTCCATTAGCGCTGCAGCCGCTCGCTTGCCGGTCGCCCCCGTTAGTGTGTCTTCCAGTGATTGCTACCGTTGAGTTGAGCCCCCGATCTTGCGGCCAGGATACTACGGATAGAACGGTGCGTCAACATCTCCATCGTATATAGGATTGGCCGTCGCCGCTACATAGACAAGGATTCATTTGGTTTGAGTGGTTTTATATTCGTCAAGAATCTAAAGGTAAGTGCATTTTCGATTAGAGTATAATTTTCTCGAACGATTGTACTTTCAATGCGTATTGCCAGTACAATCAGGTAGAAGGTAGTAATAGGAATCACTATTATTTTTTTCTGGGTGGTCCAAAAAAACGGATCTATCTACTTTAAAACTTTTATAACGACTTCGGATTATGAACGTAAAGCCAGGAATTACAATTTATGTTTGCCTCAAATTCTCTCGAGCGTTGATGTTGCTTTGAATACTTGAGATCCCCCAAGAAAATTAATTCGTCTATTGTACCGTTTTGAAGCCACTTCATGAGAAGTCGCGACGCATTTAGGGTAAGACGGTATAATATGCCCCCCCTAAGGCAACTCCTTGATAACTTTTTACTTTTCAACGCAATTTATGCAAACTTTGTGTTATTTGGTAGTCCAGGAAGTCGCAAATGCATTGCCCGTGAGTAGTCATATAAAAATATTACAGATTAAGCTTTTTAAAAGTAATAAAGTAATAACGTAATAAAGCTTTTTTGAAAAGTCGTGAAAAAATGAATTTCAAAAAGTGCCTGGACAATACGCCCCACCTTAACCAAAGACGTTTCATAGCCCTTCATTAGTATTTTATCAATCCCATAATAAAAAGGTTACAAACCCTTATGTGCTTGACATCAAAAAACCAACATAGGTCCATTTAAGCAGGTGTGAATCTGGGAGCTGCGGATAGAGTCAAAACGAGTGTCAACGAATCTCCAAAGCAAGCTGTCAAAAAGTATCCATCGCATCGGGAGAGGTTTTGTGCATTTTGAGCACAGCCGAGAGAGTATACGTATAAATCGACTCATACTAAATATAGCTCATTTTGAACAAATTTCAATTTTCTGGCGTCATTTTGAATATATCGACGGATTCAATGTAAGTGGAGGGTATGAATTAATTTAACATTCGACATGTTAATTAATACAAGGCAGTAAATTTACGAAATCTTTTTAATGAATTTTATAAAGAAAAACACAATGGTAATTCGATGTGAGAAAATCGTAACGTGTACATTGAACACCGAGAGGAAATTTTCGAGTTTCAAGCAAAATATCTTGAAAATTGGATTCGATCGAGTCCGCAGCTCCCAGGTGTGAATTACATTTCAATATTTTCCATACCATTTGGAAGCAACTGCTGCAAGCTTGCTGCGCTTGTGTCCAGTTGGTAAGGGCATATCGTCCTGCCTACACTGGGGCGTTTTGGCCAGTGAAACATGTTTTCGAAAATCGTTACATTTTTGAAGATGGAAGCAATTTTATATCATACTTACCACTGAGAAAAGTCATTTTGTTGCCCAACTGAGTGTTCCAGTGCAAGTTTTGCGGACAGTATGCTAGCACCAAAATACGAATTTTCAACTCTAACGTGAAATCTGTGCTGTTATACGCTAGCGAAACATGGTGTGTATCAGTGGAGAACACTCAACGGCTGCAGGTGTTCATTAACAGATGCCTGCGGTATATAATTCGGGCCTGGTGGCCTCACAACTGGATCTCAAACAACGAGCTCCATCGTCGTTGTCACCAGAGGCCGATAGCAACAGAAATTCGGGATCGGAAGTGAAGCTGTGTCGGCCACACTCTATGTAGGGGCGGAAACGAAATCTGTAAACAAGCATTAGACTGGAACCCAGCGGGACATCGCAGCAGAGGCAGACCCAGAGGCTCATGGCGGCGAAGCCTCAATAAAGAAATAAAAGAAGTCGACCGAAATCTAACCTGGCAACAGGTTAAAGCGATAGCCGGGCATCGCTCAGGATGGAGATCTTTCAAGTCGGCCCTTTGCACCACCGGAGGTGTACAGGATCCATAAGTAAAAAAAAATGCTAGCGTCGCTCCAGAATGTTGAGCAAACAAACATGGAAAGTTACATCAAAACTGTAACTTTTTGTATTTTGCTATTATTTTCGTTGTATAATACAAAAATACGTCCACGTTCACATAGTATGATGGGTTTACAAATACTTATAGGTACCAACTGATTTTGACCCTTAATTAGTTATAGTTTTCTATAAATTAAAGGGGGGCGTTTTGGCCAGGTGGGGCGCATTATTCCGTCTTACCCTACTTGCTGCAGCATTAGTTTCAAGCAAACAGAAAAGGTTAGGGGTTATTCAAATATGACGTCCACTACTTTTTGGGATTTCTAGACCCACCCCTCCCCCCTCTGTCACGCTTTTTTGTATACCTAGTATATGTACTGTCACACAATCTTACACCCCTCCCCCTAAAACATGTGACATCATTTTTGAACGACCCCTTATATGATTTTATGCGCAGCGTTGGTATTCCTCGAGAATTGTCCGGGTCTCTTTTTCATAGAGGACTACCGGTTTAATCGTCGTTTAGTGGATGGTCAATTTGATATTTCGGTAAGATCTATTTGTATCTTGCGAAATTCAAAGTAAGTGCGATTTGCGGCCAGACGGTAAGACACGCGGCTACAAAGCAAGACCATGCTGAGGGTGGCTGGGTTCGATTCCCGTTGCCGGTCTAGGCAATTTTCGGATTGGAAATTGTCTCGACTTCCCTGGGCATAAAAGTATCATCGTGCTAGCCTCATGATATACGAATGCAAAAATGGTTACCTGGGTTAGAAACCTCGCAGTAAATAACTGTGGAAGTGCTTGATGAACACTAAGCTGCGAGGCGGCTCTGGCCCAGTGTGGGAATGTAATGCCAATAAGAAGGAGAAGCGATTTGCGGCCAAGATGTCTCTTCGAATTTCTCTGCTGCAATCGTTTCCGGTGGTAACCAGTGAGCCCAAGTGTATGAACTCATTAACAACTTGTGGCTAAGGGGACATCCATAAATTACGCTACGCTTAGAGGGGTAGGCGGGTTGAGTGAAGCGTGACAATCCATACAATTTTTATATATCCTTTATACAGAGTGACGTTAGTGGTGGTGGGAGCGGGGGTTGAAAAGGTTTGATTATTGCGTTACTTTATTAATGGATCTCCCCTAATGGATTTCTTTGTATTTCTATATTATTGAAAAAAGATTCATTCTGAGAATAATCAAAAAATTTTGACATTGGATTTGGATAGGATTTAGATGTCTGTTATGTCTGTATGTATTGTTAAATCCAAGTGAATAGTGGTTGGGATTTACCATCTATTCTCGAAGTGCACGTTCCAGCAGCTCTCGAATGTTGTTCAATAACGGCGCCGGCCAAGTCCTTACAGTCAGTTGGGAAAGAAAGGGAAAGTTAGTGTGTGATTATAATCATTAATAATTATTGTTGCTACTAGAGACCGAGAATACCTCTGCATCTCCACAATATCCACTGGAAGGGATTTGTGTTAGTAGGGTGGGGTAATTAGGAATATTGATCGGGATTCACCATGGAAAGCGATGTGATCTATGCAACGAATATTTTTATAAACAACAGTATTAGCATTTTCTTATCAGATGTTTTAGAATACGTATTGAATTGTTCATCCATCGTGAGGATAAACAATCAATCACTTAAAGTGAGCGATTGTTAATTTGAATTTGGACTAAAACGTCAACGCCATCGTTATTACTTCAACGGCGACAATGTAACAATGAAACTGTTTTTGAAATTTGAAACTAAGCAAAAAACATCACCAAAACTAAGGCGGGCAACTCCATCCAGAATCAGATTATTATTTCTGCTACAACTGTTTATGTGCAAGCTGATGATAAACGAAGGGAGACCCGACGACGAGATAGAAGCGTTCTGCGCACAGCTGGAGCAGACATACGATGGATGCCCACTGCGGGACGACAAAATCGTCATCGGCGACATGAACGCACAGGTAGGAAGGGAGGAAATGTTAAGACCGGTCTTCGGGCCGGATAGTCTGCACACCGTATCGAATCGATGCATAAACGGAATGGTAGTCCGAAGCATCTTATTTCCCCGCAAAAATTTCCACAAGGCCACATGGAGATCACCTAACCAAGGACGGAAAACCACGTTCTATAATCGACGGTCCCCACTTACCGCAGTGCGAATATTGAATCCGACCATTATCTCGTTGCAGCATGCATGCGCTTAAAACTCTCGACGGTGTACAACACGCATAGAAGTCGAACGTCGCGGCTTAACATTAGGCGGCTACAAGACGGTAAACTAGCCCAAGGATACGCGCCACAGCTGGAAGTGGCACTTTCAACTGAAGAGCATCTAGGCCCAGCGTCTCTTGAAGATGGCTGGAGAGATATTCGATCCACTATTGGTAGCAACGCAACCGCTGCACTTGGCACGGTGCCCCCGGATAAGAGATTGCTGCAACACCGCACGAGGGCCAACGAGGCACGATATAAACGGGTGCGGAACAGACAAAACTCGATTTTCCGGAGAAAAAAGCGCCAGCAGGAAGATCGAGACCGTGAAGAGACGGAGCAACTGTACCGCGCTAAAAACACACGAAAGTTCTATGAGAAGTTGAACCGTTCACGTAAGGGCCACGTGTCATAGCCCGATATGTGTAAGGACATAAACGGGAACCTTCTTACGAACAAGCGTGAGGTGATCCATAGGTGGCGGCAGCACTACGAAGAACACACGAATGGCGATGTGGCAGACGAAGATGGCGGTATGGTGATGAACCTGAGAGAACGCGCGCAGGACATAATTTTACCGGCTCCGGATCTCCAGGAAATCCAGGAGGAGATTGGCCGGTTGAAGAACAACAAAGCCCCTGGGGTTGACCAACTACCAGGAGAGCTATTTAAAAACGGTGGTGCGGCACTGGCTAGAGCGCTGCACTGGGTCATTACCAAGATTTGGAAGGAGGAAGTTTTGCCGCAGGAGTGGATAGAAGGTGTCTTGTGTCCCATCTACAAAAAGGGCGATAAGCTGGATTGTAGCAACTACCGCGCAATCACATTGCTGAATGCCGCCTATAAGGTACTCTCCCAAATTGCTGTCGATTAGCACCAATTGCAAGAGAGTTCGTGGGGCAGTACCAGGCGGGCTTTATGGGCGATACTGCAGAAATGCCGCGAATACAACGTGCCAACGTGGTCATTAGAACGGTAGTCCTCTGCAGACTCGAGACCTTGACGATGCTCGTGGAGGAACAACGCGCACTGGGAGATTTCGAAAGGAGAGTGCTGTGTACCATCTATGGTGGGGTGCAAATGGCGGACGGTACGTGGAGGAGGCAAATGAACATCGTTCCACCCATCGTTCACACCGCGAAAATCAGAAGACTGCACTGAGCCACATTCCTCCGCTTGGCTAGAGTATCCAACCCGAGTAGACGACAGCGATCAGCGTAAGCAGGCAAGTTCAACGGGTCATTCTATGGAAGGTTACGCAAAGCATATCTGACGAATCTTCTTTGGACAGTTTCGAACCGGTCACTTCATACAGCCTGGTAGGGATTCCAAACAACAGATGCAAACTCTAGTATTGAGCGTACCAGAGAGCGGTACAGTGCTTTGAAACACAACGGATCTTGGAACTCATTGGAGATTTTTTTCAACATGAACACAAGCTGGCGATTGACTCTATCGATGGTATGCATTTGAGAAGTGGCGGCTATAGGTAAGCTTTTCATCCAAAACAACTCCTAGGTCTTTCATAATCAACCCGTTGAAGTTGAGAACCAGCAATACTGTAATCAAACTTGATGAAATTAGTCGTTCATCGGAAACTTATGACATAACATTTCGGAATGCTTAGAACCATCATATTCCGAGTACACCAGTCATGGAAGATTTCGAGAAGGTTCTGTAGCTCATAGCAGTCAGTGAGGTCTCGGACAACTACATACATTTTAAGGTCATCGACAAACAACAGCAGCATACCTCCGTCCTCCTCGTTGCAATATAAGGGTTGCATCGTTTATGAAAAGAGAGAATAGCAATGGTCCAAGGGTGCTACCTTGTGGAACATGTTCTCCATTCAAAACGAAGTAAAACTGGTGTCGACAGTGCTGATACTGTCGAGGAAGCTGCCAAAAGAGCAAAACAAGTACGAGAAATACATTCCCGTGCCGGGTTCGAGATGAGGAACTGGGTGAGCAACAATAAAGACGTCCTATTGGAGCTTGGAGACGTCAAACAACAGAAACCAGTAATGATCGGAAGTGTTACACAAGAGAGTTGGGAACGCGTTCTGGGCTTGATTTGGGACCCGCAGAAGGACCTCTTCTCTTATTCAACCCGCTTGCATGGCGACCTAGATTCATATGTTTTCGCGAACCGTCGTCCTACAAAACGAGTTGTTGCTCGCTGCATAATGAGCCTTCTCGATCCAACCGGTATGCTATCGCCGTTCCTGATACATGGAAAAATACTGATACAAGACCTTTGGAGGTGTGGGACTATGTGGGATCAGGATGTTCCCGACGAAGAGTTCAGCAAATGGAGACGCTGGATTCAACTGCTTCCTGGTATCGAACGTTTGCGAATTCCTCGATATTACTTTGGTGGCGCTAAACCACTCGCTGCAATTGCATATTTTCACCGATGCCAGTGAGTTCGCCATGGGATGTGTAGCATATTTTAGAGCGGTGGACTATAAAGGCATATATTTGGCTCAAGTTCTGGCAAAAAGTAAGGTGGCTCCACTGCTGTATCAGTCAATACCAAAACTAGAACTACAGGCGGCGGTAATGGGGGCAAGAATGTTGAAATGCGTTTTAGAAAATCACACACTTACAGTTCATCAATGCTTCCTCTGGACGGATTCAAGTACTGTGCTGTCGTGGATTCGCTCCGATAATCGTAAATACAAACAGTATGTTGCTCATCGAGTTGGAGAAATCCTCACACATACGCGGCTGAAAGACTGGAGGTGGGTACCCACGAAAGAAAACATCGCAGATTGTCTGACAAAATGGGGAAGGCACACAGAACCGGATTCATCAGATGCTTGGTTCAATGGACCACCATTTTTGTATTGTACGGAAGAAACATGGCCACAACAACGACAGGTTGCAGCGAACACCCAGGAGGAACTTCGTTCATGCTACCTGCTGCATCATATCACGATACCCCAAGATCTAATGAAGGTTGAAAACATTTCAAAATGGAACGTCTTGCTACGAACAATGGCCATGGTGCGTCGGTTTATCAAAAACTGTCGACAACGAGCAACGGATCTTCCGATAATGACTATCACGGCAACTAAACGTCAAGGAGAATGCTTAAAACGTTCCGTTCCAGCAACTATCGTACCACTTCGTCAAACAGAACTAAAGCAGGCGGAATTCGACTTGTACCGACTGGCGCAGGCAGACAGTTTTCCGGATGAGGTAAGAGTGCTATTAAAGAATCGTGAAATGAGTCCCGAATCACTGAACAGCATTGAACGTTCAAGTGTGTTGTATAAATTATCCCCATTTGCTGACGAATTTGGAGTAATACGAGTAGAAGGCAGGACTGCCCATGCAGGGTACGCTCCATTCGACTCTAGATTTCCCATAATCCTCCCGAAAAAGCACCCAATTACGTTCCGACTCATCGATCATTATCATCGTCAATATGGGCATACCAATAAAGAAACAGTCGTTAATGAAGTCCGTCAACGATTCTTCGTTCTTAATCTACGATCAATCGTTGACAAAGTCGCACGGTCGTGTCAGCAATGCAAAGTAAAAAAGTGCAAACCGCAGTCACCGCGAATGGCGCCATTACCCGAAGAACGTTTAACACCCTACATGCGACCATTCAGCAATGTTGGGATTGATTATCTAGGTCCATTGGATGTAACGGTTGGAAGGCGCAGAGAAAAACGATACGTAGTGGTCTTCACATGCCTGGTGGTCCGCGCTGTCCATTTAGAAATAGCCTACGATTTATCCACTGCGTCTTGTGTTATGTCAATTCGCCGTTTCGTTCGTAGGAGGGGACCTCCTATTCAAATATTCACCGATAACGGCACCAATTTTGTAGGCGCCCACCGAGACTTGATGACGCAAATCAACGGCGATTGTGCGAACACATTTACGGATGCCAAGACAAAGTGGTCGTTCAACCCACCCGCAAGCTTTTTTTTTTTTTCTGAAAAAGACCTTCTAGTTTAGTTTTGTCAAGGTTCAGAGGTTGACATTCAGTTAGAAGTTACTGAGATCGAATCTTTACAAAATGAAGTGCTTTGCTGAGAAGACGCGGGGGATGTATCACGCCCACCTGTGTCCATATTGGTGGAAGGTCCTCCGCGAAACTTTTTGTGTGTATTACTTGACCGATTGTTCCGCTTGTCGGTGCCAATGTCCAAAACCATTGTGTTTCCAGACAAGCTGGACTGTGCTGCTGAAGCAGCATCACTAGTGCCTTTCGATAACGGTTTGGGGACATTTGATTGCGAAGCTGGCGCTCCACGACCCTGCATTTTGTTCAGCTTCGTACGCTGCTGAACGGAACCAGGCGTATAGAGTGGGGTAATTACATTACCCACGGCCTTCGTACGACCCTCTCGAAAAACCATTCTTTGACCCGGTTTCATGTATTCAGGATTTTTGATGAATCTGAAGCGAACAACAGCTTTATCACCCGTCCGTAGGCATTCCTTAGACATCTGAAGAATTTGTGCAGTTTGTCGAATACTACCGCAGTGTACCATGTTACGCAACGGAATCAGTACTGGACGATGAATCTAAAGATGCATTTATTTTAACACTAAGACCATTCTTATTTTTATATTGTATTTGTAGTTTTAATCTGTTATGTATATGTCGAACCAGCTTTTGTAATGTTTGTTAAAAGATATGGGGTTTTTATGCCTCTTTCAGTACAGCACATCGCTATCTCAAATAGGCTTTTCCCCATCCCTATTTCATTAAGACATTTTTTGTCAGATGAAATAAAATAAAATAAAATAAATAAATAAATAAAATAAATAGCTGACCACCGTCCATATTTACTGGAAATAGTCGTAGGATGATGCAGAACTAGTATTTCGCAATCGAATTCCCAGCAAGCCTGTGGGTGAATATCTGGACTGACCAACACCATGCCCTTCCTTATCTGGGATCGTTTGATTTTCTTCAATGCAAAACTGGCTGTTTGACCGCTTCGCACTGCTCGAACCACCATTCGCTTACGGTGGATACTTTTAATTGCGATGGGCTGAAAATCTCCTAGTGGATTTGGCCCCAATAGAAGAATGTCATTCAGGTGCACAACGCCCTGCAGTGTAATACCAGAGACAACAGTGCCGACTCCTGGCACTGCATACGTATCGTCAATTTGAAATTCGGTCGGCAGGTCATCGTTTCCGGTTGTGCGAACCGTTAAAAGATTAAGAAACATCTTCAGTAAATCCAAATTTTCACCTGTTACGTTAGATACTTGAAAAATTGGGCATAATCGTTCGGATACAAAGTTTGTCGCATTAAGCACGACATCGTCAGAAGTTTTAACCATGACCGGTACTTTACGGCACCCGTGAGATTTGAGAATTTTGTACAATAATTTCAAATTTTCCTGTAGAACATTCGGTGGACACATATCGATTTTAGTCACAACTACGAATACCGGTACTGAGAGAGCCAACGCCAGTCCCAAATGCTCTTTCGTCATTCCGACTATTCCTGAATTTGCACCAATCATCAACATTCCGAAGTCAGGAGCGTGACCAGTCATTCCGAATACTGTTGTCTTCAGGTATCGTTCATGGCCGGCAAGATCGATGAAAGTAATTACTTTCGCAGATTTCTCACAAATTTTGACCCAGTCCAAAGTACCGTGATCAGGTTTATTCACCACATTTCCTACGCTGTCGAAACCGAGAATGTCGTTACCAACGGAGCTGGTTCTGCCACTTTCAATTTCGTGCTTGTGGCGAAATAGGCGTTGTCTAGCGAAACCACGTCCATTGTCCAGCTCACCATGTGTCAGCACACCAAGAAGTGTCGACTTGCCGGCGTCAACATTGCCGACCACTGCTACACGTATTTCTGTGAAATCATTATCGTCTACTTTGGTGCGGACCAGATACTGTCCCGTTAAACCCTCTTCTCCCTTTCTAGTGCGTAATTCAACACATTCGGCATTGAGCAATGCGGCCAAAGATTGTAGGGTCGCCAGAGATGCTGCATATTCTTCAGGGTCCAAACCGCTTTCACTGTCATCTTCTCCGACTCCTATTTCGTAAACTGTTTCGCCTCGGCTATCTGCAATCCTCTCCTCCAAACGTTTCCTCAATGCTTCATACTGCTCTTCCGTTGGGCTGACTAGAACAGTCTTTCTCCGGATATCCGAGTAATCATTTTTAGGCTTATCTCTTACATTCATAGCGGATGGCTGCGTTGTTTCAGTAGAATGTTCTTCCGATAAAACGGACGTTGTAGACTGCATGTTGATTTATGTGTAGCTATTCGATCAAATAATTTGTTATGCATCACCTTAAAATCGGCACACGTTTATTAATATCGCTGAAGACTTCTATTCCGTGTGTATTTTGTTGTCTGGTGTTTCTCAATTTAGAAGAACTCTCACTTATCCAGCAACGGTTTTTCCATCTAAAAAGTGCCTAAATTTCACAACATTCACAAATTATTTTTTAATTTCGATAACATTGGAAATAATATGCAAGAAATATGACAACAAAACACTTATGTGTGGGAACGCATGGTTCGCAGCGTAAAGGAATCCATGAGAGCCCTTGATGATGGACGTAAATTGAATGATGAAATCCTCTTGACGGTTTTGACAGAAACGGAGTGGTTCATCAATTCTCGGCCGCTTACATACATGCCTCAGGAGTGTGAGAACGATGAAGCACTTACTCCAAACCATTTCATACTCGGAACTTCATCCGGTTCGCATGAACCGCTACGGAGCTTTACCGACCTTGGAGCAGCTTTGCGCAGCAGTTATCAAAGGAGCCAATATTTATCCGACGCATTATGGAAGCGATGGATAAAAGAATACTTTCCAACTGTTAATCGTAGATCGAAATGGTTCGACGATGTACGCCCCGTGAGAGTGGGCGACTTGGTCTACGTTGCAGACGGTGATCGTAGGACATGGATACGAGGAAGAATAGAAGAAGTCATCCAGGGACGTGATGGTAGAATCCGGCAGGCTATCGTGAAAACAGTCAACGGAAACGGTAAACTAAAACGACCGGTAGTCAAACTCGCGGTGATGGAAGTTGGAGCTGGTGAATCCGGAGATTTCCCGTGAAGGCAACATCGGAGTTCACGGGGAGGGAGATGTTCCGGCAGCACTGGACCAATGAGAGGTAGTGAACTCGCCGAAAACGAATGACTTGTCGTTGTGACGACGGACTGCAATGTGTGTAGCTAGCTACTAACAATAGAGCTGTTATTTTGCAAACGTGCCTCCTCTAGAAATTTATACTGATTATTGAATTTAATCTACTTCTCTCGAATATTTATCTGCAGTAAGTTTGTTAAGCTTCAATATGCAAGGATTTATTAATTAATCTTATCTAATCTAGGATTGTAGAATTGTTGATGAACTAAAAAGCCCCTCTGGCAAAAGCTGAATTACTTGGTGGTAAACTTAACCTGAAATATAATTAAAATTACCTCATGTGAACTATATATTCTCCTTAGAAAGGTCGTGAATCCTTGGATGAGATTGTTCTTGCTTACTTTTAAGTTTAAACAATTAAGAGAAGACTATCGTAAGTCATTATAACCCCCTTTTGGGATACCTTATAATTCACGAAAACATTCTAATAAATCCTATGATTTCAGCTTTAAGCTTCGCCCGACAAAAAGCTCTGAAGGTCCTTCTACCATCCGAACAACTGGTAAGATTCGTTTCCACAGAGCGGCCGGGAAAGAAACCATGCTGATAGGGGCTGATGTATTTTTTGCAGGAAGCGAACATTCTATCGTTCATCCGCGACTCGAACACTTTCGACTCCACTCCGAGTGATGTAATGCCACGGTAGTTTCTCACATTACGTTTGTTGCCTTTCTTGAAAACTGGGAACATAGTAGAGAAATGCTCTGCACAGGAAATTTACTCTGCTGGAGTGATAGGCTGAATAGTAGACAAAGTGGAACAGCTAGAATATCAGAGCATTTCTTCAGCACGGACGATGGAAGAACGTTAGGTCCAGGAGAAAAGGATGATTTGGTCTGACGTATCGCTGACAGAACCATTTGAACGTCTATATCAAAGACATCCACATCCTGAGAAGGCGAATAGCTCGAGAATACACTCCCATGGGAAAACTGTCAAACCGCACGCAAACGTATCCATTGTGTTTGGCCCATTAGTCCACGGTGGTTTCCTCGGAGGCTTTCGCTTCGGTACAGCGGCCGAAACGCAGTCACGTAGCAGACAGTTGAAGTGGTCTACAGCTGATTCGATGTCCAGGCGGTCTAAAACATTCCAGTCAATACGGGACAAGCATTGTCGGAGCTGTTGAAAATCGGTTTTTCAAAAATTGAGCCGGTCGTCACTCATAGGTCCATCGAAACGTAGATTAAATCCGTTGTCAATTGATGTATCCAACGCAGGATGATAGTAGTCAAGTGGCACAACGGCACCCGGAGCCTCAAGGACAGTGCATTCATGCAGTGAATAATCACCATGCTCGACTTCGCCATGGGCATTCAACCACTCATCAGTTATTAAGAGTTACGAACTTAATTCGGCTCAACAAATCTGAAGGATATTCGACTGGAGTTGCTCTTCTTGATATAGAGAAAGCATTTGACAGTGTTTGGCATAAAGGTTTGATTGTAAAATTGATGAATTTTAATTTTCCTCTGTATATTATCAAACTGATCCTAAATTATTTACCAGATCGCTCACTGCAGGTAAACTATCAGAATTCTAAATCTGATAGATTACCTGTAAGAGCTGGTGTTCCCCAAGGCAGCATACTGGGGCCCATATTGTATAACATTTTTACTTCTGACTTACCTGATTTACCACCAGGGTGTCAAAAATCCTTGTTTGCAGATGACACAGGTCTCTCAGCCAAAGGGCGAAGCCTTCGTGTCATTTGTAGTAGATTGCAAAAAAGTTTGGATATTTTCTCCACTCACTTGCAAAAATGGAAAATTTCCCCGAATGCTTCCAAAACTCATCTTATAATTTTCCCACATAGGCCGAGAGCTTCTTATTTGAAACCTTCTAGCAGACATATTGTCACTATGAATGGGGTTCAGATTAATTGGTCTAGGGAAGCTTAATATTTAGGACTTCTGCTAGATCAAAAATTAACTTTTAAAAATCACATTGAAGGCATTCAAGCCAAATGTAACAAATTTATTAAGTGTCTATATCCACTTATAAACAGAAATTCGAAACTTTGTCTTAAGAACAAACTTTTGATTTACAAACAAATTTTCAGCCATGTTGTATGCTGTGCCAATATGGACTAGTTGCTGCAATACCAGAAAGAAGGCACTTCAGAGGATTCAAAATAAAATTTTGAAAATGATTCTGAAGTTGCCTCCGTGGTATAGTACCAATGAACTTCATAGAATTTCTAATATTGAGACATTGCAACAAATGTCCAACAAAATAATTTCCAATTTTAGGCAAAAATCGTTGCAATCTTCTATTGCAACGATTAGCTCCTTGTACTTTTAGTATTAATTAGGTTAAGTTTAGTTTAAGTAGAAAACATTGTAATTCCTACATGGTTTAATTCAACCAGAGGAAATATCCTAACTGCCAGAGGCAATTGAAATGTATTAATAATAACTAAAAGCGTAACATAGCAAATAAGGATGATAGTGTTAAGAAAACACGGAACACCTAGTCTAAGAGATAAATACATGTATTAGATAATTAGCAAATAAAAATAGTTAAAAAAAAAAAAAAAAAAAAAAAAAAAAACCATGCTCGACTTGGTGTTTGATTAAAAGTTGAAAATCCTGTTGAGTTGGCTGAGTCCAAGAAAAGCAATTTCATCGACTAGTTGGCGACTAGCAGGTGTAGTTGCAGACAAAATCCAGAATGTCGGACAGTAATCCGGTAAAAATGGTTCTCGACAACGATCCGACGGGCACAAGAAGGCGAGGTGCGCAGCGGGCAAGGTGGATCGATCAGGTGGAAGATGACTTGCGGACCGGCCGTAGACTGCGTGGTTGGCGACGTGTAGCTATGGACCGAGCCGAATAGGGAAGACTTTTATATACCGCACACATAACTGTTTCTGTGAGCACTCGAAATAAGGGGAATATCCCCCAGTACTAGTGCCGGACACATAAGCCATCAAATAACCGTTTCAAATTTATCGGGAAAAAAAAGGTCTGAGCTTGACAGACAACAAGCAATGCTTCTGCTAATGGAACGAGCCTGGGATTGAACCCACGACGTCCTGCGTATGAAGCAGAAACGGTAGCCATAAGACTGTCAAGCCCTTTAGTAAAATCTCGAGTATCGTTCAAATAGTGTAAAAACCATGCTTGAAGTGATCTCGCCTGCGACCACGCGCACACCCCTTTTAACGAATTTCAGGTCATACAATTTGATTGTGAATACCAAAATAAAGTGCATCAGTAATATAACCATCTGCTAGTCAAAAAACGATCAGATAACACTTAGTTGTTCACTGGTATGTTAAGGTTCCCCCAAACACACGCGACGCGACAGTCGCGACGCGATTCTATCGCTTGACGACAACGATTCTGCTGCAGTTAGTATGGAAGCGTAAATAGAACATTGCCTGCAGCGACCAAACGATAGAATCGCGGCGATGAAATCGCTTAGGTCTGGGGGAGCCTTTACTGTGATTGAATATCAAACGTAAAATATTTCTTAGTGGCGTAGTACTATTCGAATCATCGGACGCGAGGAAAATCTCACTAGCGAAAAATACATGAAAGCGCGTTCACGGATTACTTCGATCTTCATGCAATTATACTATTTCTTACGCTCAAAATGCACTAAAAACACTCACTAATATTTTTTAGTATTTTTTGCACAAGAAAGGCACCAACACTGCTAGGTGAATCAATTAGGGTTTTTGTTGGTAATTGTTGGTTTAATTGTTTGTAAGTAAAATTTGCACCGAAGTCAATATTTATAGGAGTAAGACTCAGGTCAACGCAAGCTTAACTTGTGGGCAATTATTTCTTCATAATATTGAACATGAAATCTTCATTATTTATTCTAAGAAGTATAGTTTCACGACAATTTCTCAGTGTTTCTTAACACTCATGCAATTCGAATGTAGATAAGAACTTTAAGTAGCAGTAACCAAAAAAAAAATTCATTTATCCTGCCTGACAGCGAAACCACCTTTTCTTACCACGTATCTTTCCAGATGAAGTCATTCGTGAGTGTTTTGCTGAAGGTGCTGGCCTGCATTCTACTTCCGGGTGGATTGAGCGCCCAGAAAGATAGCAACGGTAAGTTGGTTGCCATTGCAACGTCGTCGACTCCTTTTGCGGCTGCCGTGCGGAGGAGATATGTTACTGTAGCGGGAGGCTGCTATTTGTTGATGCGGCAAGTTTTTCCCGGATTCTAAACTAAGCGCCAGACCTCAAACACACGAAGGATAACCGTAAAGTGCAGCACAATGTATTATATATGCTAATTTATTACCAAGCCATAAAAACTAAAATATTCCACAGGTTTTATAGGTTGGTTGGTTGGTTGGTCGGTCGGTCGGTCAGTTGTTGGTAGGAATTGTTGGGTTGAACGGAAAACCTCCGGCAGATTTTTACCCCCATGCCTTTATTTTTGCACAACTTGTTGGTAAATTAATATTACTATCTGGTCCTCCCTGTTCCATCCCTTGCGCGGTGTGATCCATTTTCAGCTCGGTCACAGAGTATTTTTACATCACACACACTGGGGAGTCGAGTTGACTAACGCTGGCAAAATTGAATAACCTAAAAATTGCTAGGAGTATCCAGTTAACATTGCGAGCAAAAGGCGTATGATTGTCAGTGCAGAGATGGTGAGTTCGTTTCTCGGTTCGACCAAGGATGTTTCCGCGTGGGAAGTATTCTTGGTCTGGGCATAGTGAATCCATTGTTATTGCCATACAAGAGACACATTCAGGCAATTGGCGGGAATAAAGAGGCTTTCAATTAAAGGTTCCCCCAAACAGACGCGACGCGACAGTTGCGACACGATTCTATTGCTTGGCGACAGCGATTCTGTCGCCGTTGGTATGGAAGCGTAAATAGAACATTGCCTGCAGCGACCCAACGATAGAATCGTGGCGACTAGTTGTCGCCGTCGCGGCGATGAAATCGCTTAGGTTTGGGGGAGCCTTAAAGATGTGTTTATTTACACCCTGACTATTCGTGAAGATCTAGTTTGAGTTGAAGCGTTAAAAGCAAAATGGCACATCTTAAGGTTCTATCCGAGCGGTAATAAGTGCTCGCATAGCGGACGCCGTGGTTTTGTCTAATACCTTCTGCATTATTGAACCCTATAGATGAAGTGATACAGTGGCGAACTTTGTTTACAGCGGTCGTTGGTTCGATGTGCCTTCATTTCTTTTGCATCCTGAACCAAACGTCCAAGAACGTACAAGAGCTTGTAAGTACTCTTGTCGCTTCCACCAAGTCTTTTAAAGTATTCTTTATTTGGAGCGACTGCTGAGAACACAACTTTATGTCCTCAGGTTCATTGGCAACGTAATCCGTCGCAGAGAAGGACGAGCTACCCAAACTGGCATCCTGAAATACGAGGAGCTCAGACGAGCAGAAATGGAGCTGTGAAAGCAAGTTCAAAGTGCAGCCAGCAGCGGAAACTATTGGAACATAGCCAATAGGGTGGCTCAAAAAACACTTTTTCAAATTTTTTGATGGGCCGCCCTTTTATTCGGTTCTATTTGATGCCCTGATGCTCTGGACAAAATTTCAGCCAAATCGGTCAATGTTTGGGCGGTGCTAAACTCGTTGGAAGTTTCTATGGAAAATGTATGCAGAAACATCCAAAAACAGTGATTTGCAGTTCAACAACACAATTTACGATCAAGAACCATGATACTCATTCAGTTCTTGTAGAATTAAATACAGAATGTTATGCTGAAAACCGCGAGAAGATTAGAGTTTATTACGCAAAGTTATTAGCATTTTACTGGAGTGTTGTAGGGGTGAATTTATTTCTTTTCAAAGGTAAAAGAAACGAAATTTGCTCAAACCCCACTTCAAAGAAATGCTAATAACTTAGCCAGGCAAACTCTAATCTTCTCGCGGTTTTCAGCATAACATTCTGTATTAAATTCTTCAAGATCTGAATGAGTATCATAGTTCTTCATCGTAAGTTGTGCCGTCCAACTGCAATTCACTGTTTTTGGATGTTTCTGCATACATTTTTGCATATAAACTTCCAACGAGTTTAGCACCGCCAAACGTTGACCGATTTGGCTGAAATTTTGTCCAGCGCATCAGGGCATCAAATAGAACCGAATAAGAGGGCGGCCCATCAAAAAAATTTAAAAAAGTTTTTCGCATACTAATTTGAGCCACCCTAATATCCAAGGAAATTCGGCTTCTCGTCATCGATCAGTTTCTAAATCAAGTGAGCTCTGTAGTATATAAACGTGCCCCAACAAAACTCATGTACCAAAACCAACCTTAGGGGCCCCATGCACGCTTCAAAATGATGTACAACTTTAACTCCGCCCGCCTTTAACCACGCTTTTGCCTATCTCGTATACAAAGTATACGTAAAGGCTATATGTTCGCTCCAAAAACAAACTTTTGATAGAAGGCTCGGAGACCCATAGTGTTATATACCAATTGACTCAGTTCGACGAATTGAGGTGATGTCTGTGTGTATGTGCGCAAAAACTCTAGCTTATATTTTTTCCTACTTAAAAATATCAAAAATTGACATTTAGAACGCAAAAAATATCAAAAATACACATTTAGAACGCAACGCAGGGTACGTTCTGCTAGTCTTCTATATATATAAAAATGAGTTTGCATTTCGCAGACGAGCCAGCCTAGGGCTGAAAGTCTCCTCAAACTGGGGTCGTGGGATCAAACCCCACCGAAGGGGCGGTTACCCTCCAATACCTTTTCCGAACTAAATCTATCACATGTTGTACATATGCATAATCAAGTTTCAGACATAGTAATTAATTTCCACTCCGGGTGGCTTAATACCCGGCATATAGGCAATTAACTTTGAATGTACTCCTCAACCTTCCGGGACTCGCATCGTTGTAAAAAGTACAACACATTGAGTAAAAATGAAATAACTTTTTAGTCAGTTGACCAATTTGCACCAAATCACCATGTATTCCTCAAAAAATTAGTTCTTCATCAATTGGAAAGATAATAAAAGTGATTCGATAGAAGGCTCGGGTAAATATAGCTAAATAAAAGGCTTAGGTGCACTGGAAAAAGTGACCAGTAATGAGCTATTTATTTATTTCATTAACAATTCATCCTAAAGTAACGCGATTTTTTCTATATAATTTGTGATTATAACCTTGGAGTTAATTCGCAGTTCTCACTCACCTATGACCGTAGCTGGCCACTAGGCGGCCTTCTGGAAAACCGGGAACGTTCGTAAAATTGGTCGTTTTGGAAAGTTCGTCCTACAGCAGCGCAATTTTTTCTAAGCAATTTCCGATGGTGATCTTAGAGTTAATACACAGTTCTTACTATGCTATGACCGCAGGTGGCCACCAGACGGCCTTCCGGATAATCCGGAACGTCCGTAAAAATGGTCATTCTGGAAAGTTCGTCCGAGAGCAGCGCAATTTTTTCTAAACCATTTCTGATGGGGATGTTTGAGCTGAAACACATTCCTCACACTGCTATGACCGCAGGTGGCCACCAGGCGACCTTCCGGAAAATTCGGAACGTCCTTAATAATGGTCATTTTGTGAAGTTCGTTCGAGCAGCACAATTTTTTTTAAACCATTTCTGATGGTGATTTTGGAGATTTTCCATAGATCTTACTCTGCTATAACCGAAGGTGGCCACCAGACGGCTTTCCTTATAATCCGGAACGTCCGTAAAAATGGTCATTTTGAAAAGTTTATCCTAGAGCAGCGCATTTTTTTCAAAACCATTTCTGACAATAACCTTGGAGTTAATTCGCAGTTCTCACTCACCTATGGCCGTAGGTGGCCACCAGAGAGCCTTCCGGATAATCCGGAACGTCCGTAAAAATGGTCATTTTGTGAAGTTCGTTCGAGCAGCGCAATTTTTTTTAAAACCATTTCTGATGGTGATTTTGGAGATTTTCCATAGTTCTTACTCTGCTATAACCAAAGGTGGCCACCAGACGGCTTTCCTTATAATCCGGAACGTCCGTAAAAATGGTCATTTTGAAAAGTTTGTCCCAGAGCAGCGCATTTGTTTTCAAAACCATTTCTGACAATAACCTTGGAGTTAATTCGCAGTTATTACTCACCTATGGCCGTAGGTGGTCACCAGACAGCCTTCCGGATAATCCGGAACGTCCGTAAAAATAGTAATTTTGAAAAGTTTATCCTAGAGCAGCGCAATTTTTTGTAAACCATTTTTGACGGTGATATTCGAGTTAATACACATCTCCTACTAAAATTGTCATTTTGTGAAGTTCGTCCTAGAGCAGCGCAATTTTGCTAAACCATTTCTGACGGTGATTTTGGAGATATTTCATAGTCTTAATCAGCTATGACTGCAGGTGGCCGCCAGACGGCCTTCCGAATAATTTGGAACATCCGTTTTATTTATTACCAGACTAAGGTCGGAGTGGCCTGTGCAATACATAAAAGTCTTCTCCATTCAGCTCGGTCCATGGCTGCACTTCGCCAACCACGCAGTCTGCGGAGGGTCTGCAAATCGTCCTCCACCTGGTCGATCCTCCTTGCCCGCTATGCACCTCGCCTTCTTGTACCCGTCGAATCGTTGTCAAAAACCATTTTCACCGGGTTACTGTCCGACATTCTGGATACGTGCCCGGCCCACCGTAGTCTTCCGATTTTCGCGTTGTGGACGATGGATGGTTCTCCCAACAGCTGATGCAACTCGTGGCTCATTCGCCTCCTCCACGTACCGTCCGCCATCTGCACACCACCATAGACCACTTTCCTTTCGAAAACTCCCAGTGCGCGTTGGTCCTCCACGAGCATCGTGCAGGTCTCGTGTCCATAGAGAACTACCGGTCTAATAAGCGTTTTGTAGATAGTCAGTTTGGTACGGCGGCGAACTCTATTGGATCGAAGCGTATTGCGGAGTCCAAAGTACGTACGATTTCCAGCCATGTTCCGTCTCCGAATTTGTCTGCTGGTATCGTTATCGGCGGTCACCAGTGAGCCCAAGTACACGAATTCTTCAACCACCTCGATTTCGTCACCACCGATAGAAACTCGTGGTGGGTGGCTTAGATTGACCTCTCTTGAGCCTCTTCCTATCATGTACTTCGTTTTCGACGTGTTGATGACTAGTCCAATCCGGTTAGCTCCGCTTTTCAGTCTGATGTAGGCTTCCTCCATCCTCTCAAAGTTACGTGCCATGATATCAATATCGTCGACCAAATAACTGGACGGACTTTGTGAAAATCGTACCACACGTGTCAATCCCTGCCCTTCGTATTACTCCTTTCAGAGCGATGTTGAATAGCAGACACGAAAGACCATCACCTTGCTGTAACTTTCTGCGCGTTTCGAAGGGACTCGAGAATGCTCCTGAAACTCGAACTACGCACATCACCCGATTCATCGTCGTTTTGATCAACCTTATCAGTTTATCCGGAAATCCATTTTCGTGCATTAGCTGCCATAGCTGGTCCCGATCGATTGTATCATATGCGGCTTTGGGGTGGATAAAAGATGATGTGTGGGCACGTTGTATTCGCGGCATTTCTGCAATACTTGGCGTACGGCGAACACCTGGTCTGTGGTAGAGCGTTCACCCATAAATCCCGCCTGGTACTGCCATACGAACTGTCTTGGAATTGGTGTTAGTCGGCGGCATAAAATTTGGGAGAGTGCCTTGTAGGCGGCGTTCAGCAATGTGATTGCGCGGTAGTTGCTACAATCCAGCTTATCGCCCTTTTTGTAGATGGGACACACGACACCTTCCATCCATTCCTGCAGCAGAACCTCATCCTCCGAACATCCGTAAAATGGTCAATTTGGATGGTTCGTCCTAGATTAACGCAATTTTTTCTAAGACATGTTTGATGGTGGTCTAAGTGTTAATTCGCAGTTCTTATTCTGCAACGGCCGCAGGTGGCTACCAGACGGCCTTTCCGCAAATCTGGAACGTCCGTGAATGTTCGCTTTGTACAGTTCGTCCTAGACCAACGATTTTCTTCTAAACCATTTCTGATAATGAATAGGAAGTTAATCAATGCTCTTTACCATAAAATATTGTATAGAGTTTTCCACCTTCACCAAAGGTATAATAATAGCCCAAAAATATATGTACTTTGCAAACGAATGAATGATGAATTCTATCATAATAATACTTAAATAGTAGTCATTGATGGTAACAACCACATCAGGTATTCGAGAGATATTGAATACCAAATCAATACCTTGTCTATGTTAAGTTATTCGACAAGTATGATGTGTATGTAATGACCATCTGAATTACTGAAAATAGCTCAATGAGGTACCATACCTACTTGAGGTACATACAGTGCACTTTGCCTTACTCGATGAACTGTAAGTCTATGTGAATCCTGGCTAATATGATCAGTTTTTTGATAATAATCCTTTTCCTGTTCTAGCGATTGAAATCCTTTTCCTGTTCTAGCGATTGCTGTAACATGAGAAATATACAAAAAGATACAAAGTAGGCGAATGAAATGGGCCTCATATCGAACCCAAGGCCTCCTGTGTAGAAACAGTAGTTATATGACTATCAAGCACACTTTTCTGAACACATTGGTTTTCAAATCCCAAATAACTGTAAATGACGGCACTTTTAAATCCCACATATCCTGCGATATCTAACAAAACTGGTTGATCCATATATCACCACCCAGTTTTTAAGAATAATGGTTTTCATCCTCGAACAGGTGTAAAGAAGACGGCCACTCTCTAATATCACAGATCCGGGGTTCTTCAATCAAACTGGTGGTCTCACATGTACTATCACTACTCTACGGATGAATTTTAGAGCAAGGGCTGAAAGCCTCCCTAATAAAGATATCGAAGAACTTATCTCTCATATACAGTAGCGCCTCCTTGCGGATGAAATCTAAATTATTCAGTTTCTCAACATATTGGTTTTCAGTACTCGAACAACGTTGTAGAAAACGGCATTTTACTAAATCCCACAGATCCCGAGATATCGAGCTAAACTGATCTCGCATACACACTAGCGCCGCCTTACGGCTAAATTCTGAACTAAACAGTTTCTAAACATATGGGTTTCCAATGCTCGAACAACTTTATAGAAAATGGCAAGCTTACAAAACCAATAGATAATGAGATATCAAACCAAACTGATCTCTTCTTGCCACCTTGCGGATGAATTTTAAATTAATTAGCTTCTCAACATGTTGGATACCAATCCTCGAACAACTTTGTAGAAGACGGAAATTTCCTAAATCCCATAGATCCCGAGATATTGAACCAAACTGGTATTTTCATGTACACTAGCGCCGCTCAGCGGGAGAATCTAAATCAATTTTTTTCTTGACTCATACGCATGGGATTACAGATTGATTTGGATTTTTTCAGAGTTTTTAGAATTCTTATAGAACATTGCGCCATTTATTGAGAAGATGGACTATTTGCAGAGCCGTAGCATGGATTGCCGGCGCCCTTGGCGAAATCTTTGCTGGGCGCCCCTCTCTTACTAAGGAAAAATGTGCAATATTTCACATTTAAATAACATTTTTAATCCCACCTTAAAGTTTTATTAATTTTTATTAACGAGATTTTCTTCCCTATGTTGGCTCATCAAAAAAGTAAGATTAAAGAGTTTAGTGGATTGAAGATGCTTCATATAACAAGCCGTATATTAGGCAGTATGTCCCTGGAACGTTTTTAAATGTTCTAGGAAGGATATTTTTAACTATTTAGGTGTGCAACTAACTAACACCCTTCCTCAGTATTTGCAAGGACGTGGCCAGGGCAGATCCCTACTATTGGAGAGTGCATTGCTTTCATCTAAGATATAATGATTAGTTCCAAATCAATATCTGTGGTAATGGATGAAAGTGATTCTACTCTCATACAATAATCTTGGCTTGTACCACCTACGAATTTGCTAGTGCTGATATTTTTAACTATTTGCAAAATATGGTAAGATATGTTAGGAACTTTGCATAGTCGTGGTCATCTCTGGATCCTCGTATGGAATCTGTTGGAACATCCAGCCTGGAAGATCAATAAAATTGCTGAAAGTTATTTACTTGCGGCTCATAGTGTCCTAACGACTATTTCTTGCTCTTAATAGAAGTAACTATGACGTACTTGCAAGTACATCGCAAGGAAAAGGGATTTGAAAATCGTGTCAAAAGGTTGGAACAAGAAAATTCAACTCTAAAGTGGATCAGTTAATGATCGAAATCGCTATCGGATTTCGGATCAAGAAAGATCCAACATAAGAATAGGTCAGTCAGTGGTTTGGAGATACTTTGTTGAGTCAATAAAATCCAACTTTGACGTGCTTTGATTGCATATCCCTTGGCACATGCTGTATGTATTGCGGATAAATTTTGCTAATATACGACAGCTTTGAGAAATGACAACTAAAGTAGTCATTTAAGGGCACATTATCACTGCTTATCGTAATGCCATCATTTGACTATGATGATAGTTTATCGGACTAAATGAAGTTGTTCTGAATAAAATGAGCAAATTTGTCTTAAAGCTACACCATCCTTACCCTTACACCTACCCGATATAAAAAGGGAAACAATCCGATCCAAAATTTCAAAATTACTTTTGAATATGAGTTTTCTAGACTTTTTCTAAGTCCCTTGTAAACGGTTCCGAAAGGCTCAGAGAAACCGAAATTCCAGTCAAAGCTGAAACCAAATCATTCGACTTGTTCATTTGAGATAGACGAAAGACCCTAGCAGCACAATCCAGACCGATTTGGTTGCAGCAACTCAAATGACTCAAGTGACTAAATTCGGTTACATATGGATCACAGAAACTTCTATGCAACATGTGTGCTGCTCGGGGATTGGTTTCTTGAAATATCTCCGCCAAAGACCTTCGGACTTTTTCGGTTTGTCATTATATAGCCATGTAACGAATAAAATTGTTCTGTTTCACATACCGTAATTCTTGATTCTGGCGCCCCCTGAGGGCTGGCGCCCTTGGCGGGGGCCAACCCGGCCAACCGCACGCTATGGCGCAACTAGGGGTCGCTTTTTACGCGATTTATTTTTACACTCAACCCTCTTTTTACGTCACTTATCGGGGGGACGTAAACGGAATGTGACGTAAAAAGAATTTTTGCTAAAATTTCTAGTACTTAGTACTTCACTTAATTTATTGATAGTGAGGATACTTTCAAATACATTCACTTGCGACTTACATGAGGTATTGTAAGATCTCTCCAAATCCAGGAGATGTTATAAGATCTCCAAATTGTCCTGGAGTTTGAATCAAATGGTCTACCGAAACAACCAAAACCTTCATGATGTACCAAGCCGTGGTATCAACTCAATTATGTCCTTCGTGGATTTGTCTTTCAATTGCGTCTTGAAACAAGACATATGAGGTGTTGTAAGATCTGCAAATTGTCCTGAAGTTTGAATCAAATGGTCCACCGAATCAACCAAGGCTTCCATGATGTCCCCAGTTTCGGTGTCAACCCAATTGTGTCCTCCGATTATTTGTCTTTCACTTCCGTCTTCAATTCTTGCATGTATGAAGTTGTATGATCTCCAAATCGTCCTGGAGTTTGAATCAAATGGTCTACCGAATTTACTGAGACTTGCATGATGTCCTCAGCCGCGGTATCATCCCAATCATGCCTTCCGAGTCTTTCACTTGCGTCTCAAGTCCAGGTATATGAGATGTTTTAAGATCTGCAAATTGTCCTGGAGTTTGAATCAAATGGTCTACAGAATCAACCAAGGCTTCCACGATGTCCCCAGCCTCGGTGTCAACCCAATTTTGTCTTCTGAGTATTGGTCTTTTACTAATGTCTCAAATACAGGCATATTCGAAATTGGAAAATCTCCAAATTGTCCTGGAGTTTGAATTAAATGAGCTATCGAATCAACCAAAGCCTTTATTATGTCCTACGCCGTGGTATCAACTCAATAATGTTCTCTGAGTATTTGTCTTTCACTTGCGTCTCAAAACAAGACATATGAGGTGTTGTAAGATCTCCTAATTGTCCTTGAGTTTGAATCAAATTTTGTATCAAATGGTCTACAGAATCAACCAAGGCTTCCACGATGTCCAGAGCCGCGATGTGAACCCAATTTTATTTTCTGAGTATAAGTCTTTTACTAACGTCTCAAGTCCAGGTATATGAGGTGTTTTAAGATCTCCAAAATGTCCTGGAGTTTGAATCAAATAATCTAATGAATCAATCAAGGCTTCCATGGTGCTCCCAGCCGCGGAATCAACCCAATTATGTCCTCCGATTATTTGTCCTTCACTTACGTCTCAAATCCAGGCATATGAAATGTTTTAAGATCTCCAAATCGTTCTGGAGAAAGAATCAAATGGTCCACCGAATCTACTGAGGCTTGCACGATGTCATCAGCTGCGGTATCATCCCACTCATGCCCTCCGAGTATTTGTCTTTCACTTACGTCTCAAGTCCATGTAAATGAGATGTTTTAAGATTTGCAAATTGTCCTGGAGTTTGAATCAAAAGGTCTACAGAATCAACCAAGGCTTCCACGATGTCTCCAGCCTCGATGCCAACCCAACTTTGTCTACTGAGTATTGGTCTCTTACTAACGTCTCAAATACAGGCATATTCGATATTGTAAGATCTCCAAATTGTCCTGGAGTTTGAATCAAATGGTCTATCGAATCAACTAAAGCCTTCTTGATGTTCTAAGCCGTGGTATCAACTCAATTATGTTCTCTGAGTATTTGTTTTTTACTTGCGTCTCAAAACAACCAAGGCTTCCACGTTGTCCAGAGCCGCGATGTCAATTATGTCCTCCGGTTATTTGTCTTTCACTTTCGTCTCAAATACAGGCATATGATACGTTTTAAGATGTCCAAATTGCTCTGGAGTTTGAATCGAATGGTCTGCCGAATCAAACAAGGCTTTTACGATGGCCCCAGCCGCGGTGTAAACCCAATTTTGTCTTCTGAGCATTGGTCTTTTACTTACGTCTCAAATACAGGAATGAGATATTCTAAGATCTCCAAATTGTCCTGGAGCTTAAATCAAATGATCTATCGAATCAACCAAAGATTTCATGATGTCCTAAGCCGTGATATGAACTCTAAAATGTTCTCTAAATAATTTTCTTTCACTTGCATCTCAAAACAAGGCATATGAGGTGTTGTAAGATCTCCAAATTGTCCTGGAGTTTGAATCAAATGGTCTAATGAATCAACCAAGGCTACCATGGTTCCCCCAACCACGGTGTGAACCCAATTTTGTCTTCTGAGTATTAGCCTTTCACTTGAGTCACAAATTTTACCATGTTAGATGTTGTAAGATCTTCAAATTGTCCTGAAGTTTGAATCAATGGTCTACTAAATCAACCAAGGCTTTCATGATTTCTTCACTCGCGGTATCAACTCAATTATATTCCTCGAGTGTTTGTCTTTCACTCGTCTCAAATCAAGGCATATGAGGTGTTGTAATATCTCAAAGTTTTCCTGGAATTTGGATAGTTAGCGAATTGAGTCTCAAATTCTGACATGTTGTAATATCTCCCAATTGTTCTAGAGATTGAATCAAATGGTCTACCGAATCAATCAAGGCTTCCATTATGCCCCCGGCCACGAAGGCTAGACTTCAGATATTTTATCGATGACCTGGAGTGGAATAATTGTTGAATGCGTATCTAATATGGATCTATGGATCAAAATGGGATGAACCAATTAAAATTAATAATCCTGTAGACCTAAAGACCAGTACTCCATGCGTTTCTTAAATTACATGGAATGGAACAATAGTTGAAAAGGTATCCAATTTAGTCCTATGGATCAAAACAGGTACGAGCAAGGTTTTTTTAAAGAGATAACAGTCTTTTGGTTACGCGTGTTGACCGTAAAGCTTATATTTCAGGGATGGGTGATATTCATGGATGATCTGCAATGGAAAAATAGTTGAAGCCGTATTCACTTTAGTTCTATGAATCAGAAAGGGCATGGCCCATATGAATTGCCGAATTTAGTGACAATCAAATTGCTAGACCCATGCCTACAAACATTTTAGTTTTATGCTGATTTTACCGAAGTCATGTAGAGCAAATAATGGTTTTCATGACCATTATAGAACTAAAAATGTTCCTTGGGATGATTGTCTGACTTGTGCTGCTCAGGTTGTTACTGGGGTTGCTGGGGACATCATGAAGGCCTTGGTTGATTCAAGCTCCAGGACAATTTGGAGATCTTAAAACAACTCATATGCCTGGAATTGAAACGCAAGTGAAAGACAAATACCCTGGAAACATAATTGTGCTGATACCACGGCATGGGACATCATGGAAGCCTTGGTTGATCCGGCAGACCATTTAATTCAAACTCCTGGACGATTTGGAGATCTTACAACATCTTATATGCCTGGATTTGAGACGCAAGTGAAAGTAAAATACTCGGAGGACATAATTGGGTTGATACCGCAGCTATGGACATCATGGAAGCCTTGGTTGATTCGGCAGACCATTTGATTCAAACCTCAGGACGATTTGGAGATCTTACTACATCTCATATGTCTGGATTTGAGACGCTAGTGAAAGAAAATTATTTGGAGGACATAATTGGGTTAATACCGCAGCTATGGACATCATGGAAGCCTCGGTTGATTCGGCAGACCATTTGATTCAAACTCCAGGACGATTTGGAGATCTTACTACATCTCATATGTCTGGATTTGAGACGCAAGTGAAAGAAAATTACTCGGAGGACATAATTGGGTTGATACCGCAGCTTGGGACATCATGGAAGCCTCGGTTGATTCGGCAGAACATTTGATTCAAACTCCAGGACGATCTGGAGATCTTACTACATCTCATATGTCTGGATTTGAGATGCAAGTGAAAGAAAATTACTTGGAGGACATAATTGGGTTGATACCGCAGCTTGAGACATCATGGAAGCCTCGGTTGATTCGGCAGACCATTTGATTCAAACTCCAGGACGATTTGGAGATCTTACAACATCTCATATGTCTGGATTTTAGAAGTAAGTGAAAGAAAATTACTCGGAGGACATAATTGGGTTGATACCGCAGCTATGGACATCATGGAAGCCTTGGTTTATTCGGCAGACAATTTGATTCAAACTCCAGGACGATTTGGAGATCCTACTACATCTCATATGTAGGATTTGAGACCCAAGTAAAAGTAAATACTCGGAGGACATAATTGGGTCATTACCGCAGCTATGGACATCATGGAAGCCTTGGTTGGTTCTTCAGACCATTTGATTCAACCTCCAGGAGGATTTGGAGATCTTACTACATCTCATATGTCTGGATTTGAGACCCAAGTGAAAGACAAATACTCGGAGGACATTATTGGGTTGATACCGCGGCTGAGGACATCATGGAAGCCTCGGTTGATTCGGCAGACCATTTGATCCAAACTCCAGGACGATTTGGAGATCTTACTACATCTCATATGTAGGATTTGAGACGCAAGTGAAAGTAAAATACTCGGAGGACATAATTGGGTCATTACCGCAGCTATGGACATCATGGAAGCCCTGGTTGATTCTTCAGACCATTTGAATCAAACTCCAGGAGGATTTGGAGATCTTACTACATCTCATATGTCTGGATTTGAGACCCAAGTGAAAGACAAATACTCGGAGGACATAATTGGGTTGATACCGCGGCTTGGGACATCATGAAAGCCTTGGTTGATTTGGCAATTTGGAGATCCTAGAATAACTCATATGCCTACATATTAGATGCAAGTTAAAGACAAATATTCGGAGGACATAATCGGGGTGATACCGCGGCTGAGGACATCATGGAAGCCTCGGTTGATTCGGCAGACCATTTGATTCAAACTCCAGGACGATTTGGAAATCTTACTACATCTCATATGTCTGGATTTGAGACGCAAATGAAATAAATATACTCGGAGGACATAATTGGGTTGATACCGCTGCTTGGGACATCATGAAAGCCTTGGTGGGTTCGGCAGACCATTTGATTCAAACTCCAGGACGATTTGGAGATCTTACAACATCTCATATGTCTGGATTTGAGAAGTAAGTGAAAGAAAATTACTCGGAGGACATAATTAGGTTGATACCGCAGCTATGGACATCATGGAAGCCTTGGTTGATTCGGCAGACCATTTGATTCAAACTCCAGGACGATTTGGAGAGCTTACTACATCTCATATGTCTGGATTTGAGACCCAAGTGAAAGACAAATACTCGGAGGACATAATTGGGTTGATACCGCGGCTGAGGACATCATGGAAGCCTCGGTTGATTCGGCAGACCATTTGATCCAAACTCCAGGACGATCTGGAGATCTTACTACATCTCATATGTAGGATTTGAGACACAAGTGAAAGTAAATACTCAGAGGACATAATTGGGTTATTGCCGCAGCTATGGACATCATGGAAGCCTTGGTTGATGCTTCAGACCATTTGATTCAAACTCCAGGAGGATTTGGAGATCTTACTATATCTCATATGTCTGGATTTGAGACGCAAATGAAAGAAAATTACTCGGAGGACATAATTGGGTTGATACCGCGGCTTGGGACATCATGAAAGCCTCGGTTGATTTGGCAGACCATTTGATTTAAACTCAAGGGAAATTTGCAGATCTTAGAATAACTCATATGCCTACATTTGAGATGCAAGTTAAAGACAAATACTCGGAGGACATATTTGGGATGAATCCGCGGCTGAGAAGTCTAGGGAATTCTTGGATGACCAGTAAAGGAACGGCTGCTTAAGGCATATTGAGTTTGGTTTAATAGATCATATAGAGCATGAACCATTTAATAAAAGAGATAACAGCCCTTCGGTTACGCGGGTACACCTCAAGACCTATATTCCAGGGAATTCTTGTATGACCTGGAACGGAATTTGGTTCAATATATCAAATTGGGCATAAACCATTTTTTACAAGAGATAACAGCTCTTTCGCTACGCTTGTAGACCTTAGGTCCTCGGTTACGCGTGTAGACTCCAGGAAATTCTTGGATGACCTGGAACGGAACAATTGTTGAAGGCAAATGATGTGTATACAAAGCATCTACTTTGTTCTTTGGGTTTCTAAGAGTGCCTTCTTATAGGCTTACTTTTGGATGTCAATAATGTTTCAAATTCTTTTTACGTCACGTGCCGTAAAAAGGGTGCCGTAAAATGAAGTGACGTAAAAAAAACTGCCGTAAAAAGAGGGTTGAGTGTACTTGTTTCTGGACTTCGAATTTAATGAGACATCGAGTTAACTTTAGGGGTCACACAAAAAAAAATCGAAGAAAAATCAAATGGTATTCAAAAGGTTGTGAAAATAAGGAGGCCAAAAGAAATCCATCTATGTAAAAAGTGACACTAGTGTATAACCTTCAGATCGCCATAATTGAGGATAAAGATGAAATTCAATAACTAATAAAATTAGTTCCAGCTTTAAGCGATTAATCGCAAACACGGTATATCGCTACATAGAGTTGGTGACTGTGTCAACAATATGGGTGTTTGTTCTTCGTCATACTGTATGATATGCATTTGCGTCAGATCCGATGACCGAGGGAATGTTGTCGGTTTGGAAGTTGGGCACAAGCATAGCTGTCTCTAGGGATGGGATATTAAGAGGGAAATGTTGTATGGCACGCAAGTTTCTGTTTTTAGACCGTCTTGAGCGTTTTGCACTCAATGGATGAAATGTTCGAATTCGTTCTAGACATGGAATCTTATTTGTTGTCTGCCAGATAAGCGTTTTTTTAATGGTATTTAGATTTGGAGTTACTTCTTTCACCCATCTTGTAGTCTTGGTATGCTTACAGATAAGAACCACATACCCAAATCTGTAGATATATAAAATTGCAGAATTTAGCTTCCATCATTGCTCCAATATAAACAGCAGAGCATCAGGAAGAAAAAAACATGGAATGTGGTAAAGTCTTTTTTTTTAACTAAACCGGTCTCTTTCTTTTTGGTCCTCGATTTGTGACTTCCATTTAAATAAGCCAATAAGCTATTATTGCTGGTTATTTGGTTCGCCCGGTGCACTGTCTGGAATCTAAAAGGCGTTTAACCCGTTTCCGCACTAGATTCTCTTTGGTAGTTGCGGATTTCTTTAGGTCTGTCCATGACATAGAATGCGGAATTATTCCAAACGTCCATTGCTTAGTTAAACGTATTCATGCCTAACGTACTTATGCCTAAAGTCGTGGACCCGATCTGGCGCGTTTCAAAAGTCTCGAAGAAGCTGGTATTGTCGGTTTATCTCCAAGAGTATTAAATGAATCCTCTATTTGCACAATTTGCGTTTTATTGCCGCAATGCTTTGATTTTCTTCCTCTGTGCTCGCAAGAGGTTTTTTTACTGCATTCAATCCAAGATAATTGGTTTCGAAAGATGCTGCGTGATCCTGATTCTCCGAGTTTGTACTAAGGAGTATTTCCTGGTACTTCATAGGTTCCATACGTGATTGAGTATCGTATGAACTCCATCATCCATAAGCACGGGTCGGGTCCGTTGGGCTTTGGCGGCCTTCTAGGTCTGTAGTGTAATTGTTAGTCAGTTAAAGCAACCACTACCGACACTACATGACTATTCAGGTTGTTCGGAAGGATGAGTTAACGTTGATGATTACATTCTCATAGTGACTGGATGAACCTTCATTCTATTTAGTAACCATAACTTATTTTTTCTCAAACCTTACAGAATTTGTTTAAAAATTAGTATTTTTCTTCTCATTCTAAACTAATAGCAAAAACCAATAAAGATGAATGATTTTAAATCGATTTCCACATAAATTTACGCCGCTCACGTAACAGGAAAGCATTCACTGTAAGAATTATGTGGAGTGGATTTCGAGTTTTTTAGTCAAGTTTGCCAGCGTTTTTCAACATTTCCCCCACAGTGCAGTGTGGCTGAGCGAACAGAAAATGGTTTTTACTGCTTCTGAAAGTATCACACACCCACTCAGATAATTAAATAAATAATTTTTCAGGTTTTTTTTTGCAACAGAGCTTCTAACAGGTAGGGAAAATCACGCACCGGAAAACTCTTAATTTGTTTCCTATTAAATTGAAACTTAATTTAATATAATCTCCGGTTAGCATATGTGCCGTAAATTGAATGTACTCGTCCGTCACGCAAACGCATGATTGCTTGCAACCATTTGTCTGTTGAATGCTTCGCTATAAAAATATATGATGAAAAATGTAATGCTGTACGGCTGTTGATAGAACTTTTTTCCCTATCTATTTTTATTTTTCATTTAATGTTTATCTTATCCAACCGGTCGATGACACCCGCGCGGTTGGCTAGGTTTCGACGAAGGCCCCCCTTGAGTGCATGTGCCGTCCCTGCACCGGAATCGAGGATGCCAACGTAATTCCACAGGAGTTGGCTGCGTTCGCTGAGGATGGCTCACTGGCCGGTTACTTTCAGAAATCTTAATTCAAAGCTGCCGAAAAAAGTTTGAGCGTGGAATGACAGCGATAAGAAAGCAGTTTATCGCAAACAGTCATTGGAGTAAGGACGGTTTAATCATATCTAAAATGCTTAAATAAATAATTGTTGTACTACTGAGTAAGTAAGCTTTCAAGATTTTTCACTGTCCGAAATAAGATTGTTAGAGTTACGAGAAAGGTATTTGGGCTTATCAATAGTTATGTCGTGCGAATTTTCGTGCATCTTTCCGAATTCCCAGCAAAAATAGTCACATTTTCCAGAACTGTTGTCGCGAAATCGTATTGTCTATCCGGAACAAATTTATGCCGCTTTTTATACCGAAGTTGGATTTTTCTCCAGATACAGGCATTTTTCCCAACTTCGGAAGTAGTGCGCTGGATTCGCCAAAAGATGCGCTAAACAACGCATCAATTAGTTTGACAGATAAAACTTCGGAAGAAAGTTCGGTTCGGAAGTCCCGACTTCCGAATTCTAAGTTGGTGCTACGCCGACAATAATTAAAAATACACCGCGATTTTCTTAACCCGTTTCGGCCCGGGCTACGATTTCAAATTATAAAATCCACCATTCCCTTGTTTTTCGACCGATTTGCATGAAATTTGGAGGAAAGATGCATTAAACCCTATATTTTTGTGTAGATGTATTGATTTGGAGATTGGATCCTTGGGGACGGTTTTACCAAGGGGGTCCCCTGGGTCAAATGGGGTTAAAAATAGGTCAACTTCCTTTTAATCGTAGATAAATAGTAGTAAATGCTCTCAATAATGATGCAATCGTTTTTATTCATCATTATGCAATAGTGGGAATGGAAACTGCACGTTTGGACCTCCAAAATCCGGTTACAGATGTTCCGGGAACCTGGTTCCCCCAGGGAAGTGGTCCCCTTTTGATTGATTCTGAAACCGTGCTTGCGACACATCAAACTTCATGATTTTGGAACGCAAATACAATAGAAGACATTTGCAGAACATATGAGCGCATTGGCCACTTCAACAGGTTCCCTGGGAACCTGGTGCCCTCAGGGAAGTGGACACTTTTAAGTGGTTCTGAAACCCAGCTTGCGGCACAACAAACTTCATAATTTTGCAATTTTTTTACAATAGAAGGCATTTGCAGAGCATTGGGGCACATTGGGCACCTTCGGATGCTCCATGAGACCCAGAAGCATTCCGGGAAGTGGTCACTTTTTGAGTTGTTCTGAAACCCAGCTTGCGACACATCAAACTTCATGATTTTTCAACACAAATATAATAGAAGACATTTGCAGAACATCTGAGCGCAATTGCCACTTCCGGAAGCTCCCTGGGAACCTGATGCCCCCAGGGAAGTGGTCACTTTTTGAGTGGTTCTGAAACCCAGCTTGTGACACATCGAACTTCATGATTTTTCAACGCAAATACAATAGAAGGAATTTGCAGAACATCTGAGTGCATTTGCCACTTCCGGAAGTTCCCTGGGAACCTGATGCCCTCAGGGAAGTGGTCGCTTTTTGAGTGATTCTGAAATCCAGCTTGCGACACATCAAACTTCATGATTATGCAACACAGATACAATAGAAGGCATTTGCACGGCATCTGTTCACATCGGCCATTTCCGGGGGTTCCTTGGGTACCTGATACCCAATGGTTCTGAAATGCAGTTTACGATACCTCAACCTAAATGATTTTGTTTCCTCCAAATAATGTAGTGTGTGTTTCGAAACATCCTTTCCTGCATCGGACTGGAATCTAACCCAGCTTTGTTCAGCATGATCGTGCTTTGTAGTCGCGCATCTTATCGCACGGCTAAGGAAGGACCCAAAATATCATATAGCATATTTACCGATAAAAATTAGTGGCCAATGTATCGAGATGCTGCGTAAGTATCTTCCATTGAATCTGTGTTACAAAACCATGTGATTTGATGTACTGCTATATAGCTTTCAAAACCACCTTCAAAACAATGTGGCTTCAGGAGGAACTTGATATGTCGCAAGTCGGAGTACCATAAAAAAGTGATCACTTTTCTGGCTGCACAGGCATTCCGCGAAGCTCAATAAGTATTCAATTTGTTTTTCTGTTCTGCTAATGTTGTCTATTTTATTCATGTAGTGATGCCATGACAAGTTGGATTTCAGGACTATTCAAACGGTGACTGCTTCCCTAGGGGATATGGTGGCCAAAAACAAAAGAGGCTACTGCACAGAAGAAGCTGACAAAACTGCAACGGTTAGTGTCCATTGCTATAACGGGAGCGATGCGTAGCACTCCTTCAAAATCGTTGGATGCTATTCTAAATCTGCTACCATTGTATGAATTCGTGCAGTAAGACGCGGAAAAGAATATGCAAAAACTTAAACGATTGAAGGTATTCAAGTCAGGCGATTTAGTGGGCCACTTGAGCATTTCACAAAATTTTCAATATGGGCCAGTGATGAATATGAGTGGAGACTGGATGAAACCTGTGGATGACATTCCACACACGTGAGCCATCACGTATGGACTGGGAAGTCGGAGGTCCCACTGCTCAGGACGGTTCCATAAAATATAGATATGCAAATATTTGTATCTTCACAGATAGTCAAGCGGCACTCAAAGCATTGATCTTTCATTGCGAAAAGTGTGCCAAGAGAACTCCGTAAATCTGTACTGGGTTCCAGGACATTGTGGCATTGGAGGTAATGAAGAGGCAGACGAGCTTGCGAAACGAGGTTCAAATACACAATTTATTGGCCCAGAACCTTTCTGCGCTATATCATACTGTACTATAAAAATGGAATTGAAATTCTGGAAAGCACAAAGGTTGATGACCAACTGGTTGGTTGCCGAAAAGTGTGCTCAATCAAAGAGATTTGTAATTCCCAATGTTAAAGTAACCGAAAAGCTCTTGGAGCTCAGCAAGAGAGCTCTTTGCACCTTCACTGGCCTAATAACCGGACACTACCCGAGCAGATATCACTTGAAAAATATTGGCCAGATTCAGAATGATATCTGTCGTTTCAGTAACATGGAACGAGAAACCTCGGAACATCTGCTTTGCAGTTCTGATGCATTGTACAAGAGTAGATCTAAATTTCTAAATAGTGGCTTTATGCAACCAGGAGATATTTGGACTGCAAATCCTGGAAAGGTAGTGGGTTTTATTAACTCAATTATACCGGACTGGGAAAGACGCGTCTTAGGTTGTTTACTTGACAAATGGTGATCAACCTACAAGATGCGAATACATAGGGGTATACCACAAAAGTTCAACTCAATGGACGCAGTGGTTCTACCCCCCAATAAAAAAAAATAGGGGGGAGGTTTCTAGCGAACGAGCCCAATGTCGCAATATGCTCTGCAAATATGAAAATGCCTTCTACCACAGAGAACAGACGTTGAAGCTGCACTCGCTATGTTGTGATAATTTTTTACTGTTCATTTTGAAATAACTTTGGAATGTCGCCGTTATCCCGTGCAAAATCAGCGCTAGCATCAGCAAGAAATACCGCTGTGCGCTAGTGTCGTTTTGCATACAAGAGTACACCAGCGCCATCATGATGTGAAACAGAGTTTGTGAGTTGCAATGTCGACGTCGATGGCGTTGAGGTTCGGTTTGATTTTTTACACATGTTTTGCTCGAAATTTTGTTCGAGCCTCAATGTCTGTTCTCTGTGCTTCTACTGATTTATGTTACAAAATCATCAAGTTCGATGTGTCGCAAGCTGGGTTTCATAACCACCCAACATTGTGAAATGCAGTTTCCAGGGAACCTCCACAATTGGCCAATGTTCCCAGATGCTCTGCAAATGCCTTCTATGAAATGTGTGTTGCAAGCTGGGTTTCAGAACTATTCAAAAAGTGACCACTTCCCTTAGGGCACCAGGTTCCCAGGGAACCTCCGAAAGTGACCAATGCGCTCAGATGCACTGTAAATGTCTTCTATTTTATTTGTGTTGAAAAATCATGAAGATTGATGTGTCGCAAGCTGGGTTTCAGAATCACTCGAAAAGCGACCACTTCCCTGAGGGCATCAGGTTCCCAGGGAACCTACGGAAGTGGCCAATGCGCTCAGGTTTTCTGCAAATGCCTTCTATTGTATTTGTGTTGAAAAATCATGAAGTTTGATGTGTCGCAAGCTGGGTTTCAGAACCACTTAAAAAGTGTCCACTTCCCTGAGGGCACCAGGTTCCCAGGGAACCTCTTGAAGTGGCCAATGCGCTCATATGTTCTGCAAATGTCTTCTATTGTATTTGCGTTGCAAAATCATGAAGTTTGATGTGTCGCAAGCTGGGTTTCAGAATCAATCAAAAGGTGACCACTTCCCTGGGGGAACCAGGTTCCCGGAACATCTGTAACCGGATTTTGGAGGTCCAAACGTGCAGTTTCCATTCCCACTATTGCATAATGATGAATAAAAACGATTGCATCATTATTGAGAGCATTTACTACTAATTATCTACGATTAAAAGGAAGTTGACCTATTTTTGACCCCATTTGACCCAGGGGACCCCCTCGGTAAAACCGTCCCCAAGGACCCAATCTCCAAATCAATACATCTACACAAAAATATAGGGTTTAATGCATCTTTCCTCCAAATTTCATGCAAATCGGTCGAAAAACAAGAGAACGGTGGATTTTATAATTTGAAATCGTAGCCCGGGCCGAAACGGGTTAATTCAAGAGTTTAGGAAGGCTTTTTTTTGCGTGTGTAAAAGTAATTTCGGTGTCATGATACTACTTGAACCGTTTTTGACGTAGGACGTACGTCTCTCTTTACTATACCGGGTGTCATTTCAAAATATTCAAATCGACCGCGTTACGCTGTGTTGAAAGATTTTAAACGTTAATAGCGTTCGTCTCAGTGGACGAACCTCAATCGACAGATTTCAAGTATGCCTTCCATGTCCATGCTTGATAAGACCCGAAAAACTTGTTTCAATAGGCATGAAACTGTTTTCAATGAAAAACATTGAGATCAAGGGAACCTATAAATATGGGTACCGCATAATTCTTGCATCATTCCATTACCACGTTCTCATTGGTGCAGACACCAGCGAATGAGCAGCCGCTGGGTCTGCCGAGAAGCCATGAAATAGCGCAACGCGATTTTTTCCTTTCATTCTGACCGGGACAAGTGAAGCAACCGCATCATCGATTGAACAGCACTCACACTTTTTAGCAGGGAATGAAGTCTGTACCGACCGCTGTTTCGGCTCGACACCATCGAAGCGACCATCATCAGCCGAAACCTAGCCAGTACATCAGCAGTCCACCCTACATACCCGACAAAGCAGCAATGCTGAGCAGATACCGGCAGCAGCAGCAGAGTCGAGCCGAGAACCGGCCGGCATCGGTGATTAGCCGAGACAGGCTGAAGAAAAGCCACATGATGCAGCATGTATGTCCAAAAAACAAACGGTTTTTCAGAGAGCCAATAATAGAGATCAATATCAATGCAATACCCTTCGGGATAGTAATTGTACTTGGGTGCCAAATCCAATATTCTAGAAATAAAATTTTATGCGTGATTTCCATAAATTGCGTCAAAACTAACAGTGGATAATTTTTCTGATTTAACCGCGAAGTGGACGAAGGACTTCGTTTAATCATGCCTTGAAAGATTCATAAGATGTCCAAATCTCTCACATAATCTTATTTGGATAAAAAAACACCGATAACAGCTCAAACATTAATAAACTATCAATCGATTTTTCATCAAATGTTGGATTTTTGGCATTGATAAAAAAATATGTATAAAAACATTGTTTGATACTGACTGATTCTAAATCTTATCACCCGAAATCCCATGTCCGGGTGTTTCCTTCCTTCTACTACTAACAATGTTGTCTCAGAAAAGAACACGTACTTCCCACCTGAACTGCAATTCTAAGCTCGCTTGCCCGGCTTATTGGCCTGTATCTAGCGAAAAGTCCCGTTAGGAAATAGACGCCAGCAGCGAGCAACAAGCGTAAAAAAGAAGAAGCCCTTCTTGAACGCGTTGATGATGATGACGCTTTGGCTGACAAAGAAGCGGGATACAAGACACTAGCTGATTGGCCCACCAATTGGGAAGCAGAGAAGATCAGTACTGCTAGTTTTCGTGACCGTCATGTGAAAGCGAAAACAGTTGCATTTTCATTTTCAAGAGACCAAATGAAAATGTAGCGGGTTCTCGGTCACCTGTCACATTACAAGCAGTCATGATGGGAATGTGGCTTCGTTTTGAAATCTAAATTTCTAAATAGTTTTGATAGATCTGTGCAAATAACGATGACTAGTCGATAAAATGATTATATTGTTCCTTGTTTTCAAGTTAGAAGTAACATTCTTGAAGAAGAAACAGCTTATTTACAATAGTTTGATGCGCTTTCATGACATAAAAATCCGTGAAAATTTAGCGACATTCCTTTAATTGTTTTTGTTTTCTTTGAAAGCAAGAGAGAATATAATGTAAAAATCGCGTGATCTCCCTCAATGAAAATGAAAATCTCAGTACTGGAGAAGATTCAAAATAAGGTAGAGTAGAGTGGGGCAAGAGTGCGCGTGGGGTAAGAGTACGTTTTCGATTTTTTGAAGTAATAAAAAAAGATAAACTAGCAGCACTGCATCAGTTTGACAGGTATTCGGGCCAACTATTATCATGTGTAATTGTAAACGATTTGAATAAACAACAAGGGAGATATGGAGTTAGATTACTTTTTGGTCATTTTTTTAAAATAATTGGATTTCCGCAACTAGTATTTCATTACCATATATACGTTCAATCAGGTGAACATTATAGCATTTCGATAACCTATTGTATAGAGTACTTTATGGTACAGAACACCAATCTGGTTGGTTTTCCAAGAAGTCAAAACCATTACTTGAATGATTTTTGGGACTGTGGGGTAAAAGTACGCAGTAACCGGTGGGGCAAGAGTACGCATATGAATCTTCAAGTTCTGATGTCAAACCCGTATCTCCGGCCGATATTAGACTTCTTCCAAAGCGTAAAGATCCACAACTAAGAAAAAAGGGATATAATTTGAAACTATCACAAGTTTTTAGGATAAGTTGAAGTAATTCGGTGTTAGAAAGGACTTAGCGAACAAAGCACTGAAGCAAAATAATGAAATTGTATTAGGACTTGTTGTACACCTAAACATAGTACGAAAACACAATTTCATCTAAATGATTATTTCATTTAATCAAAAGAAACATTCATAAATTACGCAACGTTTAGCTGGGAGGGGTTGCAAGATGTGTGACGATCCATATAATTTTTAGAGGATTTATTGCCGATTTCACCAATTTGAAGAGTTATGAGTAGATTGTGATTTGCCCGCTTCTTTTTCTCACACCCACTCTCATTTCGGGTTGATCGTTTTTTGTTACTGAAATTTACCCAATTATAACCCATTACTCGTTAGTCACATGTAAGCGTGTACACTAAATCGATTCCCGCCATGATTTGACGTCTATTTGTTTTCAGATTGGGCACTCACACTCAAATATTATACACGGAAAATCAAACTTTTTTGAGTGTATTGAGTGTGAGAAAAAGATGACTGTGAGAAAAAAATCTCGCAGAACTCTTATAAAGTGCAAAAAGCGCAATATACAAATTGTGTAAGATAGGGGGGAAGGGTGATGAAATAGCCAAATTTTACGTCACGTGACTGGTGGACTTTCTTTAAGGAAAATGCTTTTGTATACGCCACGCGAAACCTGATATATATTTTTACCGTTGTAGGTTTTTGTATTTATAAAGAGCAATGGTTTTCGTATGAAAGTGCACATTTTAGGACCCCTCCTTTAAGAGTTACGTAATCTTTAAACATTCCCTAATATATGCTCATTAAACATCAATTAAATGTTATTAACTCTTATTTGTGTTAATATTTACTTAAAGCACATGATGCGCACTTTTATCCCACCGGTGGGGTAAGAGTGCGTTTTTCACTTGTCTTGCAATAAGGGTTCTACTAAAACGAATCTCAATAATTTCAATATGTTATCCACTGGGTAACATAAATGAAGAGTATATTAATCATCGACACTGATTTGATATACAGAAGCTTGCTTCATAAGGGCCACATGATCGATTGAAAACTAAGTGCGTACTCTTGCCCCACTCTACTCTATAAAAGAAAAGTGCATTCGCTCGCAGAGCATTCAGTCTTTTTTATACCATCACTAGAAATTCGCGGTTATTTGAAAAGATCGTTTTCTTACTTTTTGCACTTAGCCGAAGCAAACAGCCTTTTTCAAGGCTCTAAGAGTTAAAAATAATGTTCTCCTTCAGTCGCTATCGCACGGATTAGAAGGCTCTTAAGTGGAAGGGCTGAGACAGTCTACATCCCCTGCTGAGCCAACTTGTGGTTTATTTCAGGCAGTCCTTCAGTGGGAAGGTTGCCACTGTCGAGGCTAATATTTCGTGACCGGACAGATACTTCCTGAATTTTTTTTTTATGATTCTTGTTCGAGGTAGATTTGATTTCTGTGTCGGTTTGATGAGAAGATTTTGCCAAGGAATGGTATGCAACGCCGATTATTTATCCAAAATAGTTGATGTGAGAAATTTGGACATATTATGTATCTTAAAGGCATGGTCAAGTCAAGTCCTACGTCCACTTAGCGGTTATGTCACAGACATTACCCACTGTTCGTTTTTTTTAGAAATATGGTATGTGGCCAAATTGAGATTTTTATATATTCTGAATCCTCGTCCAAAAAAAAACGACAAAAAAAACTCGAAACAATTTGGTTTGGAAATGTATGAAGTTTCTATTTTCATTTGTTTAAGAAACTACATATGCAGTACACGCATTCCGAAGAGCTATTATGGAGCCTTGCTTGCCGTTTCTGAACTGGAAGTACTTGAGGCCTTGAGTTTTTCCTAAAACTATTAATCTGTATCGGAGGAATTGGCAGATTCGGTACCAATTTGTTCAAAAACAGTAATTTGTTGGTTTCTCGGAATTGTGTAAAATGGATTTATGCTATTTATCAAACATTTCTTTCAATTTGCTAATAACTTTTTTCATGCGTTATTTATAGCCAGCTTTCAATCAGTCTACTTTTTTACACCTCAATGATATTAAACTAAAAAACTCAACGTGTTTTGTTCAAAAACTCCTTTATCTATACTTCATTGTTATATGTGGTCCAAATTTTATTGAAACCGGTCTAGGGGCTTATAAGCAACACAGAATAGTTCGTTTTTTTTTAATATCACTTCCCCGATCTTCCCCTTTTCCAAATGACCTTTCCATCGCTTCTATAATCGTCTTCTGTAGATAGAAGATCTCTTTTCCCACACTCTCCCTTTTCGCAATGACCCTGTCACTTTCTCTATCTATCTTTTCAAATCGGTGTACCAAACTTAGTTGAATTCGGTCCAAAGGTTTAACGAATGGTTCATTTTCTTAAAAATACCACTCCCTCCATACCCTCCCGTCGATAAGTACAATTTTTTAGGCTACTAGACATTTAATATATTTGTTACATTTGGCTTGAATGCCTTCATTGTGATTTTTAAAAGTTAATTTTTGGTCTAGCAGAAGTCCTAAATATTTGGCTTCGCTAGACCAATTAATTGGAGCCCCATTCATACACAGAAAAAAATAATGAAAACTAATCAGCGCGTAAAAAATACAGACGCGGAAAATTACACTATTCTGAGCATACATGAGTCTTTTCCATCAATTTCGCTCTAAATGTATGCAATTTGTAAAGCATTATGCCACTTAATCGAATAAATAGTGACATAATGCAATACAAATTGCATACATTCAAGCGAAAATATCGTTAAAAATTACGCTCTTTGCAGCATTCCCTTTATGTACATTACTTTCGTGTAAATTTCATCAACTTTTTCTATCTGTGTAGTGACAGTATGTCTGCTAGAAGGTTTAAAATTAGAAGCTCTCGGCTTATGTGGAAAAATTATAAGCTGAGTTTTGGAAACATTCGGGGAAATTTTCCATTTTCGCAAATAAGTGGAGGAAATATCCAAACTTTTTTGCAATCTACTACAAATGACACGAAGGCTTCGCCCTTTGGCTGAAAGGCCCGTGTCATCTGCAAACAAAGATTTTTGACACATTTAATTGTGGGCCCTCCTTAGCCGTGCGGTAAGACGCGCGGCTACAAAGCAAGACCATGCTGAGGGTGGCTGGGTTCGATTCCCGGTGCCGGTCTAGACAATTTTCGGTTTGGAAATTGTCTCGACTTCCCTGGGCATAAAAGTATCATCGTGTTAGCCTCATGATATACGAATGCAAAAATGGTAACCTGGCTTAGAAACCTCGCGGTTAATAACTGTGGAAGTGCTTAATGAACACTAAGCTGCGAGGCGGCTCTGTCCCAGTGTGGGGATGTAATGCCAATAAGAAGAAGAAGAAGAAATCAGGTAAGTCAGAAGTAAAAATGTTATACAATATGGGCCCCAGTATGCTGCTTTGGGGAACACCCGCTCTTACAGGTAATCTATTAGATTTGGAATTCTGATAATTTACCTGCATTGAACGATCTGATTAAAAATTTTGGATCAGTTTAATAATGTAAAGAGGAGAATTAAAATTCATCAATTTTACATTCAAACTTTCATGCCAAATACTGTCAAATGCTTTCTCTATATCAAGAAGAGCAACTCCAGTTGAATATCCTTCAGATTTGTTGAGCCGAATTAAGTTCGTAACTTTTAATAACTGATGAGTGGTTGAATGCCCAAGGCGAAAACCAAATTGGTCATCAGCAAAAATAGAATTGTCATTAATATGAACCAACATTCAATTTAAAATAGTCTTTCCAAACAGTTTGCTTATAGAAGAAAGCAAACTGAATGGGCGATAATTAGAAGCTGGATTTCTCCCGGTTTCCAAATTGGAACAACTTTAGCGTTTTTCCATTTATTTGGCAAGTATGCCAATTGAAAACATTTGTTAAATAAATTAATCAAAAAGGATAAAATGCTCTCCGGAAGATTTTTGATAAGTATGTAGAAAATACCATCGTTTCCATGGGGCCTTCTTCATATTTTTTTTAGTGATAAACTTCATCCAAACTAGTTCCAAACGAGGAGCCAAAAACATTCTCTTGATTGTTGATTGAGAATGTCTTCGAACCTGAGCGCGAATCAGATCCTCAATAGGACTAGTTAGACCTAGACTAAAATTAAGGGGGACTCTCAAACTGCTGAGCAAATTTTTAAGCCTTTTCGCCATTTGTTAGTAGATAATAGATAAGATTGTATTTCCCTCTTAAGCAAGGCTTAATTAAAAAAAATCGTTTATTTCCAAAAGAGTTTCGAGCTGGGATCCAACTTTGAGACATTATTCAGAATATCGAAACGTTTTTGCCTTTTTCGTATACTAAGTAAACGTAAAGGCTCGGAAACCCATAGTGTCATATACCAATCGACTCAGCTCGACGAATTGAGTTGATGTCTGTAATGTGTGTGTGTTTTGTACACAATTTTGTATATTATTTATTTATTCAGACTAAGGCCCAAGCGGTCTGTCCAGTATATACTGGTCAGTCCATGGTTACAAGTTGCCAACCACGCAGTCTACTGAGGGTCTGCAAGTCATCTTCCACATGATCGATCCATCTTGCCCGCTGCGCACCTTGCCTTCTTCTGCCCGTCGGATCGTTGTCGAGAACCATTTTCATCGGGTTACTGTCCGACATTCTGGCTACGTGCCCGGCCCACCGTAGTCGTCCGATTTTCGCGGTGTGTGGTTCTCCCAGCAGTTCATGCAACTCGTGGTTCATTCGCTTCCTCCACGTACCGTCCGCCATCTATACCCCACCATAGATGGTACACAGCACTTTTCTTTCGAAAACTCCAAGTGCACGTTGGTCCTCCACGAGCATCGTCCTGGTCTCGTGTCCGTAGAGGACTACCGGTCTAATGAGCGTTTTGTAGATTGTCAGTTTCGTACGGCGGCGAACTCTATTCGATCTATCCGTACGTACGATTTCCAGCCACTATGCGTCTCCGAAGTTCTCTGCTGGTATCATTTTCGGTGGTCACCAGTGAGCCCAAGTACACAAATTCTTCTACCACCTCGTTTTCTTCACCACCGATGCAAACTCGAGGTGGGTGGCTCACATTGTCTTCTCTTGAGCCCCTTCATATCATGTACTTCGTCTTCGACGTGTTGATGACTAGTCCAATCCGCTTAGCTTCCCTCTTCAGTCTGATGCAGGCTTCCTCCATCTTCTCAAAGTTACGTGCCATAATATCTATGTCGTCGGCGAAGCCAAATAGCTGGACGGACTTATTAAAAATTGTACCACTCGTGTTAATCCCTGCTCTTCGTATTACTCCTTCCAAAGCGATATTGAATAGCAGACACGAAAGACCATCACCTTGCCGTAACCCTCTGCGCGTTTCGAAGGGACTCGAGAATGCCGTGTCAGTTTATCCGGAAATCCGTGTTCGTGCATTAGCTGCCATAGCTGGTCCCGATCGATTGTATCATATGCGACTTTGAAGTCGATGAATAGATGATGTGTGGGGACGTTGTATTCGCGGCATTTCTGCAGTACTTGGCGATTGGCGAACACCTGGTCCGTGGTGGAGCGTTCGCCCATAAAACCCGCCTGGTACTGCCCCACGAACTCCCTTGCAATTGGTGCTAGTCAACGGCATAAAATTTGGGAGAGTACCTTGTAGGCGGCGTTCAGCAATGTGATTGCGCGGTAGTTGCTACAATCCAGCTAATCGCCCTTTTTGTAGATGGGACACACGACACCTTCCATCCACTCCTGCGGCAAAACTTCCTCCTCCCAAATCTTGGTAATGACCCAGTGCAGCGCTCTAGCCAGTGCCTCACCACCGTGTTTAAATAGCTCTCCTGGTAGTTGGTTAACACCAGGAGCTTTGTTGTTCTTCAGCCGGCAAATCTCCTCCTGGATTTCCTGGAGATCCGGAGCCGGTAAAATTATGTTCTGCGCGCGTTCTCCCAGGTCCATCATCATACCACCATCTTCGTCTGCCATATCGCCATTGCTTCGGACTACCATTCCGCGGGAGGTTGCGAAGTTTATGCATCTTTGGCCGTTGTTATTCGATACGATGTGCAGTCGGTCATCGGACCGACCGGTCTATACATTTCCTCCCTTCCTACCTGTGTCATGTCACCGATGACGATTTTGACGTCCCGTAGTAGGCATCCATCATATGTTTGCTCCAGCTATGTATTTTTTTAAAAAAATTTATTTTTACTTTATTTACAAAGTAAAAAAAGCCAGCTGTGCGTAGAACGCTTCTTTCTCGTCGTCGGGTCTCCCTTCGTGTGGGCAGTGCACGTTGATGATGCTGTAGTTGAAGAAACGGCCTTTTATCCTCAGCTTGCACATCCTTGCGTTAATTGGCTGCCACCCAATCACACGTTGGCGCATCTTACCCAGCACTATGAAGCCGGTTCCCAGCTCGTTGGTGGTGCCACAGCTTTGGTAGAAGGTAGCCGCTCGATGCGTGCTTTTCCACACTTTCTGTCCTGTCTAGCAAATCTCCTGCAGCGCCACGACGTCGAAGTTGCGGGGATGTAATTCATCGTAGATCATCCTGTCGCAACCTGCGAAGTCTAACGACTTGCAGTTCCATGTTCCAAGCTTCCAATCGTGATCCTTTATTCGTCGCCTAGGTCTTTGCCGATTATATCGAGTCGCATTATCTCTTATATTGTTCGTAATGATTGGTTTTCCAGGCGGCTTATTGGGCCTGCGTAAACCTCCTGTCTCGTCGGAGGGCCGTTGTGTCAGGGCTGTTTAACCTCCCACCTGACACCAGGACTTGGGATTGTGCGCTTTGAGCGGCACACGGTCGCTTTGGCGGGGCCTACTTGCGGGTACATGCAGCTTTTTATAGGAATTTAACAGGGCCCACTGTCAAACCCCACCACATCCTAGGCAAGCCCCACAACTCGCAGATGGCCTGGGGAGGGATCGTCAAGCTCTTGGACATAATCCCTGCTGCTTTGTAGACACACTTTTGGAGCTTAGTATTTACAGAATTTCTCGCAACAAGTCTCATTGTTTGCTATTGAAAATTGGCTAAATCGGACTATGAGATCAGGCGTTATAGTCAAAATACTATTTCTTATGCTCAAAACACGCTATAAAAGACTCACTCACATTTTTATTAGTATTTTGTGCACGAGAAAGGCACCAACACCGCTAGGTGGATTTATCAGGATTTTTAAATATCATTTTGCAAATCTCGCCAAATATTTTTCAAAGCGGGATCGCGAGTTTTCTTTCTTCCTTTTTCTTTCTCCCTTCTTCCTACTTTTTTCTTCCTTCTTTTAACTTCCTTGTTCCATCTTTTTTCTTCCTTCTTTCTTCTTCCTTCTTTTTTCTTCCTATTACCTTGTTCCTTCTTCCTTTGTCCTTCTCCCTTCTTCATTTTTCCTTATTTTATTTCTTCTTCCTTCTTTTATTTCTAAGGAAGAAGGAAAAAGGAAAAAGAAAGAAAAAAGAAGGGATAATATTTTTTCTTTCTTTTTCCTTCTTCCTTCTTCCTTCTTTTTCTCCTTTCTTTTTTCTTCCCTCTTCTTTCTTCCTTCTTATTTCTTCCTTCATTCTTCTTCCTTCTTTTTTTCCCTTCTTTTTTCTTCTTTCTTCCTTCTAGGGTATGCGATAATACACTTTTTCCTGGCGAAACGAAACGGAACGAAAATTAAAATGTCTATGTTGATTCGAATCGAAACGAAATCAAGGTCCATTTATTTTTATTTTCGAAATTTTTCGAAACAAAACGAAATTTTAATTCTTTTTCCGCGAAATTTTTGTTGAATTGGTTATGTAAGCACTTTAATTCAAATTTTTGGAAGTCAAAAAGGTATTTACAAAAAAATTAATTTAAATTATGCCCTACTGGTCTTCGGAAGGTCTAGGGTGGGTGGGAGGAGCGGGGGATAATAGGAAAAAATTAAAATGAAAAAAATTAAAAACTCCTCGGATTTAGTTAAAGAATGTTTTGAAAATTCTTAAAATTACCGCTTTTTTTTGTTGCTCCCTCAAAATATTATTTTTGGGTGAAAAATCCGAGGGAGGTGGGGAGACATAATTGTTATTAAATATTTGTATTGGCCTAACTGTTATGCAACAAACAGAGTATTAAGTAGTAACAGAAGAAGCAGGATATGAAAGGGGTTTCAAAGTGAAGTGTATGCCACCGAATCAGTTTTATATCAGTTTGCAATTCTTCTCGCGATGAGCACTTATCGGATATAATTCTGTTAAAACCCTTATATCACCTTAAAATTAATTGATTATGCTAAACCATATCGTCATATAGAGGAGCAAAATGTATCCGCAAAACAATCAGCACGAGCTATCAAAGGTTCGATAGCGAATCCGATCATCGACCGATCCACTTCAGAGGTGGCTAACCATCTAAAATTTGTATATCTCTCGCTTAGGATCATAGGGGCGTAACTGCGTTGATCGATTTCTCTTCGACGATGCTTTCTTTTTAACAATGCAGCGAATGTAGACCACAAACTTTCATTAAAAATATACGGATTTGTGCATTGGTTTGATGACAATCTTCTCCTGCTTTTCAACTTAGTAATCTGTTAGCATTTCTTTAGTTATTAATTGAAAGCTTTCTACGTCTGCCATTGCATTAGTATGTATCTATACGTAAAAAAATAACCTTATATGTTATAGCAAAAAACATTTGAAAATACTTATACTCTTCATTATGCCACCTAATGAATGATCCCATATCAAAAAGCTAATAACATTCATAAGTTAATGAAAAGTATAATTTCGGAATGTATGTGACTAATGCGATGTATAAGTTTTTTCTTATACATATCATTAAGCGCCTGCTTTGGCAAAAAAGTATTAGAAATATTAATAATAAATAACATTTTTTTTTTACTATAGTATTGTATTGATGGACTTTTCTGTAATGAGCCACTGGGGATTTAGACTGACTTAGTGGCGGGTGCTTAGTCTCTGTTCCAGTTTGCGTCAGTACCAACCCAACTAACGATTTCGGTTTTTTAGTTGGGCCAACTGACTGCCATTTGAACACGTGTATTTCGACTGGAACATCACAAATGATGTCCAGTGACGCCCAATCGCATTTTCCGTGTTTACATTGAATTTTGACATACGGTAGCTTTTTAGTTGGGCCATGACCCAACCAGCCCAACTAAAAAGTTACCGAAGTATTAAAATCCCAGCCAGCGAATCCCGACTGTAAATCTAACTAATACCAATTTAATGTCAACAATTAGGTTCAATCGGATGTTTTGCATTGTGTTTTGGTGTTATGTAGGAAAGTAAGTACAAAAGTAGCATTTACCAATACTTCGAATTGAGATACAACTATCGAACGATTCTTACTTTCTAGCAAGATTTTATCAATTGATAATTTGGATATGTGATCGCTTGAAAGTGTTGTTCATCCTCGATTATTTGAGAAATTTATTTTTATCTTCATTTTCAAATGTTGGTCTAAAAATTATATACATCACCAGGGTTCGTAATGCTCACTCAATCTCAGGAGTTTAGGATAAACAACGAAAAAAGATTCACTCTGGGCTTGAAAAATGTTTGCTTTGGTCTCATGGAACAGAAAAGTCGAAAACCTGTACACAGTTAAGTGGTTCAAAGTCACTTCTGCGTACAACCCGATTGGGCTGTAACGTACACTCAGGAAAATCGACACATACTTTATGGCAAAAATCCATGTATTTTGAAATATGCATATCATGTGTCGGCACATACTTATTTGCATACAAATTCACACATGGATACTATGACCCACATGGAAAGTATGTGTGAACGTACATGCAATGCATGTGGGCGCATGGAATATATGTGTCGAAAACATGGAATTCATTTCGCTACCCCCATTGCAAAAATCCATGTGTAAACTCATGAATATAATGCGAAGTTTTTTGTGAGTGTACCTTTGAGTTTTTTAAACCGTTTGTTGTACATAGTAATGTCAGAGGAAAGTCAATGCAAGAATCAATCATTGACCCCTGGTGGCCACCTATTGGTCCTCCGGGAGCTCCGGAACATCCGGTGAAGTGGTTAATTTTAGTAATTTATCGCAGAAAGCTGCGAGTTTTTCAAACCGTTTGTTGTAACAATGCCAGAGCAAAATCAATGCAAACACCACTCATTGATCCTTGTTGGCCAAACACATTGATCCCTGGAGCTCAAAGATGCACATCCAGTGAAATAATTTGTCCCAGAAAGCTGCGACTTTCTCTAAACTGTTTATTATAACAATGTTGCAATCAATGCAAAGACCACTCATTAAGCCCGGAAAGCCATTCAATGAATTATAGGCAGCGGCTGATTTTCTACCCGCCGCTTCCACATCCAGGCGCTATCGTATATGCGCAATTAGCCAGCATGAGTTATCCGCCAGAAATGTGTATGGCGAAATACATCTAACGCGGGCTTTCTCAAAATTAGGAACTTTTCATGATAAACTATTTGGTACCGGTGATGAAGGATGGTGTCTGCTACTATGCCTACCAAATATTTTTTCGATTAAGGTGCTTAATTTTGAGAAATCGAACTGTAACTGTAGATGCTTTTCACCATACTGATTTCAGAAAGTTAACTCAAAGCAGGCGATTCATAGTCCTAGAGAAGTTAGAAAACTTCCGAAAAGATTCGTTCTAGAAAACTTGGACTTCTCATAAATTGTTTGTTTTAGCATTGCACTATGGTCCAGGATACAGATTTACGCGGAAAGATGCATTTTACGCCAAAACTATATTTTTTAGAAAAAACTTAAGTTGGCTGATTTAGAGCAATTTTACCTAATTGGATTAGGATGTACCCCAAAAAAACTGTATTTTTGATATACTTTTTTTGTTTTACATTTCTCGAAAAAGTCGTCTTTAGGTGACTTTTAGAGCTCAAAAAAAATGCAACTTTTGATGGGTAAATATGCTCAATATCTTTTTCCGATCAAAAGTTATAATCGTTTTTCTGTCAAAATTACTTTTTTACTCACCTGAAGACGACTTTTTCGAGAAATGTAAAACAAAAAAAGGAGATAAAAAATACTGTTTTTGTGAGGTACACCCTAATCCAATTAGGTAAAATTGCTCTAAATCAGCCAACTTAAGAGCTACAGAAAAAGTTTTTTAGCAAAATTGATTGGAATAAGCTGCGCTACAACTTTGTAGAACATAACATGTCAATATTCTGAGAAATAAAAAAAATATTTTCTAATTTTTTTATATGATGGGCCACCCTATTTTTTGGTAGAACCATAATGATGGCCTTACTATTTCGAACAATTTTGTAGAACAACAGTTTTTTCTAAAAAATACAGTTTTGGCGTAAAATGCATCTTTCCGCGTAAATCTGTATCCTGGACCATAGTGCATTGTAAGATGTAAAGCAACGCAGAAAACACTTATTGGTTACTATCAAGTGATAATTCGAGAGTTCTGGAACATACAAGGAAACGACCAGTGCGTCCTATGCGTCCTAGAAAGTTGCGACTTTTTTTTAAACCGCTTATTGAAGCTAGTAACAGCATAGCCGTTGAAAGGACAACTAATTTGTACTGTTTAAGCGTTTAAGTGTTTGTTATAGTAATTTGTGTTGTCTTCAATAAGTTGTAAGAAGTTAATTCTTGAAATTCATCATTTATTGTATCAATATGAGAGGATCATCATTGCAAGGATTACTCATTGACCCCGGGCTGCTCAGTAGTTATCTGGAAGTATCGGGACACCCAGAGCAGCGGTCAGTTCTTGCAAATCGTCCTAGAAACTTGTTACAATTTTACAAACCAATTATCGTGCTGAGGAAAAACAATAGCTTAGCGAGAATGACTCATTGATCCCAGAAGACCGTATACGGAGCGGTTAATTCTTGTAATTCTGTGTAGAAAGCGGCGGCTTTTTAGCAATGGTCAATTCGTACAATTCGATGTAGAAAACTGCGACTTTTTATTAACTGTTTTGTAAGAGTAAATAAGAGCATAATCATTGCAATGACTACTAATCAATCTCGGACGTCCGCTATGTGGATCTCCGGGAGTTCCGGAGTATCCGGGAAAGTGACCAATGCGAGGAATTCGTTTCATAATGCCACAATTTTTTTTATAAATTTATTGATTATGTTTCTTGAGAAACCAACGCAAGGACCACTTATTATTTTCAGGTGAAAATGAGCTAAATCCCTGAAATTTGTGCTATAAAGCTGCGAATGTTCATAAATCGTTTGTTATTCAAATTAGGACTAACTTAGATAAGTCTTGATAAGTGGCCTGTTTTTGAAACCGTCTATTGTTGTAGCAAAGTAAGAGCAAAATGATTACAACCAGAACTCATTGATTCAGGGGTTTCTCTATACTTTTTTCTTTTCCCACATTCGTTTATCTTCAGGATCAGGGAAATGATCGGATTTTTAAAAAAATATGTTTGCTTTTAGTTTTTAACCGGCGAAATGAACTAAACATCGTCCATTCTGGCTGCAGCGATATTCTTACATTGAACTCTCCCATAATCGTTGTTCTGTAACTAGATATACTCCCTTACTTGATGAAGATCAAGGTTCTTCATACCAATATCAAAATTAATCCTCTGCTACATGATATCAAATATACTATATTAACAATATGATTCACTCTCACGAAATTTTGGCGACCCCGCATGTGGCGCCATCCGTGCCCAAAAGGATCGATACGTTGAACCTCGTGTTGAACCGCCGGTGCAACATATCGAAAATTACACACGATGAAACATTTGGAAAGCTAAGAGGTTGCTGTTAAAGTTAACATTCTTCATTCATCTCGCTTTATACTCGCTCTCTGTTCTCACTCTTTTTTACTGTTTGCCGGTTTTCATCCTACATTGGGCTAACTCTGCAGCTCGTTTTATTTTTTTGTTTAAATTTAAAAATAATTAAGAGGCATCAAATAATATGATTCTTTGGGAAATTCGATAATAAATGAGTCAAAGAATCGACTGAGACAAAAAAAACAAGGTTATACTTTTGGAAAGCATCAATTTGAAAAAGACACTTATATACACATATTGTACAGGAGTTCATGCATTTTTACTATATATGTTTTTGCAAATCTCGCTTAACTTTTCAAAAGGTCCTAAGTAACATTTTTTTCATGAATTAATTTGAATAGTGCAATCAAAAGCTTTCATATTGGTCTGTTGATTGCACTATTCAAATTAATTTATGAAAAAAATGTTACTTAGGACTTTTGAAAAGTTAAGCGAGAAATGTTTACGCAGTTTGAATATGAGTATTTATTCTGCTTTGTCGACAAATTTCACAACAGAAGTTATATTTTTCATTAAATAATGCAATAAATGAGCCATTGAGCCCACGTGTTTTCTTTAGATTTGTTCACTCCGTCAAAATATAAAGTTATACCTAACAACCTTTTGTTGTGGTATGCCATATTGTGGACCCTGATCTCATTATAATCCCAAGCAGCACGCGCAACATCTTTGAAATAGGTGTTTGTTCCTAATAAATTGCATTGAAGACACTGGCAATACATCGAGTCACATTAAAGCCACTTTCCAATTTCAGAAAAACACAATATTTTATTTCCGTTTAAGTGGCGTCGCAATATTCTACCCATCTGATTTCTTGGGTGGTTTAAAATTCGATGTGTATCATATCAGAAACAAAACAAATAAGTTGTAGAATTAATAACACTTCGGTTCATTGCTGTTACGACAATGTTTTTGATATGTTGCAAAACACTTTGAGCTCAGCTGAGCAGTATTTTATTTTTGACAGCCCCTGCATGTTCCGTATAAGGTACAATGAAGTTACAAATGACTTTGTTGTTTATGTAGTGCACTTGTAGCAGAATCTCCAAATAGAATTGTTGGTGTGGTGGTTTTAGTAGAAGGTTGCAAATCTCAAGGTCCATGGTTCGATTCCCGGTTGGTTTTTATGTTTTTATTTTCATTGTAGCCGCAAGATGTTGCAACTAGGCTCCACCTCTTGCGCTTTTTGTGCCACAAAGTAGTTCCAAATACGACACTGCCAAAAATATCTATATAAGATATATGTGTCGCCGTTATACATTTTTGCAATAGTTCCACCCTAATAAAATCGATATAGAACCACACACAGTGTTGTCCTACACTCAGGGCAAAAAATTCTGCTCTTTGATTTTACTCCATCTAAACGATTTTATAGTCTCAACTAAGTAAGTTCAACTAATAGAAGGATATTTGAATATTCTAAATGTCATGGCAAACTGTCAAAAAAATGCACTCCAGAGCCACAGGAGCGCGCGCACTGAAAATACACTGGAGTGTTTTCACTGGAGTGTATTTTGAGCGCGCGCGCTCCTGTGGCTCTGGAGTGCATTTTTTTGACAGTTTGCCATAACATTAGGAATATCCAAATATCCTTCTATTAGTTGAACTTACTTAGTTGAGATTATAAAATCGTTTACATGGAGTAAAATCAAAGAGCAGAATTTTTTGCCTTGAGTGTAGGACAACACTGACCACACATAAATTAAATAATTGCTAATTCGAGACCACACATAAAGTTTATTTGGATATATATTTTATTAGTAGTTCGTGTGGAGAATGGTTATGTGTGCGCTGATATACATCATAAGTCAAATCTATGGATTTTTTCCAATAAATATGTGTGGATTTTTAGTAGTGGACGCGTTGTGCATAAGTCAGACCTTTAGTAAGTCACACCACAGTTGTTGTTACTCACTGAGAAACAAGAGGTGTTGCTTGGGATAGTAATTTAATTCAAAAGATACCAATTTATGTTAACCAGTGTATGACATTCCCCAGAAAGCCGATTGCCAGAATACACCATTCCCCAGAATTGATCATCTCCTATTTGCCATGCACGCCATGAAGTTTTTGCATAACTGTGAACAGCGTGAAAGAGAGGGGGTGTCATTCAGCAAGGGACATTTTCCATATTTTTTGTTGTTTTTAAGTTGTTTTCTAGTGAGGAATATAACACCGCGCCGGTCGATAATAGAATTGAAAAGACGTAAATCTTTCGAAGACAAAATGCATAAGACGGGTTATAGCCCGATTAAAGGCAATGGCGTATGTGATCCTTTCTTTCAAATATGTGTTTCCCCGGATTGAGGCAATGGTTGGCGTTATCCCTTTTTAACCTCCCGGGACTCGCTTGGTCCTGGATTGCTCACGCAGTTCCGCTTCTTTTTTTCAAATATTTATTAACGTGATTTTTTAAGTTTTAAACAAAGTTTATCACTAAAGTCCCGCTTCTGTTGTGAATGAGAAACAGGCTTATTCAAAGGTTTTGTTAAAAAGACAACGGCGCAAGTCCTCGAGGGTTAAAAAATAGGCGCATTCCCGGTTTAAGGTAATGGTGGATGTGATCCCTTCTTTAAAAATAAGGAGTTTGCCAGGATTCAAGCAATGTTGGATATGATCCATTCGTCAACGGAAGGCGCTTGTCAGGACTAAGGCAATGGTGAAAGTTATTCCTTCTTTTAAAGTAGGTGCTTGTCCGGATTAAGGCAATAATGATACTTTCTTCAAAAACAGGAGTTTGCAACAAATCAAGCAATGATGGATGTGAATCCTTCTTTAAAAGTAGCCGTTTGGGTTGTATGACATTCGCCAGAAAGTCATTTGCCAGAAGACCTTTTGCCAGAATCATTATGCCAGAATGCACCATTCCCCAGAAAGCCATTCGCCAGAATGTACCATTTCCCAGAATGGACCATTCCCCAGAATTGGTCATCACCTATTTGCCATGCACGCGTTTGCCCAGTATGCACAATAATTCTTAACGCCATGAACTTTTGGCATAACTATGATCAGCGTTAAAATAGAGGGTCATTTGGCATCAGGGAGATTTTTTATAATTTTGCTTTGTTGTTGTCGATAATAGAATTGAAAATACCTAATCTGTACATAAGACGTATGCATACATAAGCCGAGTATAGCAGCTTGCCTGGATTAAGGCAAAAATGGCGGATGTGATCCTTTCTTTCAAATAGGTGTTTGCCCGGATTAAGGCAATGGTGGATGTGATCCCTTCTTTAAAAGCAGGCGCTTGCTGGGATTAAGGCAACGGTGGATGTGAACCCTTCTTTAAAAATAGGCGATTGTCAGGATTAAAACAATGGTGGATATGATCCCTTTTTCAAAAGAAGGCGCTTGTCCGAATAAAGGCAATGGTGAATGTGATACCTTCTTTGAAATTAGGCGCTTGCCCGGATTAAGGCAATGGTGGATGTGAACCCTTCTTTAAAAATAGGTGTTTGCCAGGATTAAGGCAATGGTCGATATGATCCCTTCTTCAAAAGAAGGCGCTTTTCCGGATAAGGGTAATTGTGCAAGTAATTCATTCTTTAAGGTCACTCCTGACGGAATCCAAGATTAAAAATGCTCGCGTTTTCGGGGGCACACCACTCGATACGGAAGCAACGCACAACTTTCATTTTTATTATATCACGCATGCTGCGACGCAGCAAAGCTAAATCAACAAAAATGACAGTTGTGCGCCGCCTCTGAATTAGCAACCCTATAACCAGAGACCGGCGGAGTGAAAAACTGACGAAATGGCAACGTATGAAAATGCATGAAATCGTTTAAATTATACTGGCAGCACTTGAACTTTTTGCTTGCTTCTTATGGAAGCAAAAAGTAAACAAGTCGAATTGGAACTGCTTTTGACGGTTCGATTGGAGACAAGATGGCGTCTTCGCCGATCTCTTATTCTAGTATTTCTACTCTGAATCGAGTGGTGTGCCCCCGAAAACGCGAGCACTTTTAATCTTGGATTCCGTCAGGAGTGACCTTAAAAGAAGGCGCTTGCTCAGATTAAGGCAATGGTGGATTTGGTCGCTTCTTTAAAAGTAGGCGTTTGCCACAAATGAAGCAATGGTGGATGTGATTCCTTCTTTAAAAGTAGGCGTTTGTCCGAATTAAAGCAGAGGTGGATGTGATCTCTTCTTTGCAAATAAGCGTTTGTCAGAAATAAAGCAATGGTGGATATGATACATTTCTTTGAAAAAGGGTGCTTGCTCCAATTAAGGCAAGGATAGATGTTATCCCGGTGTCCTCCTTAGCCTAGCGGTAAGATGCGCGGCTATAAAGCAAAACCATGCTGAGGGTGACTGGGTTCGATTCCCGGTGCCGGTCTAGGCAATTTTCGGTTTGGAAATTGTCTTGACTTCCCTGGGCATGAAAGTATCATCGTGCTAGCCTCATGATATACGAATGCAAAAATGGTAACTTGACTTAGAAACCTCACGGTTAATAACTGTGGAAGTTCTGAATGGACACTAAGCAGCGAGGCGGCTATGTCCCAGTGGGGATGTAATGCCAATGAAAAAGAAGAAGAAGATGTTATCTCTTCTTTAAACGTAGGTGGTTGCCCGTGTCCGTGTTTGAATATGTCAATTGTGGGTATGATTTCTTTTTTAAAGATAGACATTTTCCCTAGACTTGTAGATATATCTTCTTCAATGAAAGCAAATGGCGTCTAGTATGACTTAAAATGATATTATCCAATTGTAGATATGATTTAATTTTTGAAATGAAGTCTGGGTCTGGAATGAGACGAAGAAATATGATATCCATTCGTAAACAGTTTGTTTGTATTAGACAAATATGTTTTTTTTGATAAATAGTATCCACCTTTCTGAAAATTGTCTAATATGTTGAATAATCCCTTTTATGAAAATTAATTATACCGCAAATCCCTTTATTACGAAATAATGACAAATCCACGTTATGCAAAATTACCTTCTTTATATATATTTTTTCTATTCTTTAGCTATCAATAATAATTGGAATTCCCAGTTTTACTATTTCTGGGGAATGGTACATTCTGGCAAATTACATTCTGGCAAATGGTCTATTCTGGGGAATGGCTTTCTGGCATTTGGTCCATTCTGGCAAATAGGTTTCTGGCAAAAACCATTCTGGCAAATGGTTTTCTGGCAAATGTCATACAATCGCCGTTTGCTAACATTAAAGCAATGGTGGATATGATCCCTTCTTCAAAAGAAGACGCTTTCCCGGATTAAGGCAATTTATTTATTCATTATCAGACTAAGGCCGGAGTGGCCTGTGCAGTGCATAAACATCTTCTCCATTCAGCTCGGTCTAAGGCTTAACGTCGCCAATCATGCAGGGTCCGCAAATCGTCCTTCAAGAAGGCGATGTGCACAGCGAGCAAGATGGATCGATCAAAAGGAGGACAAGTGGAGGATTAAGGCAATGGTGGATATGATCCTATCAGTGGAAATAGACGTTTACCATGAAATAAGCAATGTTGGGTATGATCCCCTCCCGCTTGTCCGGATTAAAGAAATAGCGGATGTGATCCCTTCTTAAAAATAGTCGTTTGCCAAGATTAAAGCAATTGTGGATATGATCCGTTTTTTAAAGAAGGCGATTGCTCGGATTAAGGCAAGGGTAGATGTTATCCCTTCTCTAGAAGTAGGTGTTTGCCCGTCTCCGTGTTTGAATGTGGCAATTGTGGATATGATTCCTTCTTTGGAAGTAGACATTTGGCAAATATACTCTATTACCAACATAGTCCACTCTGGCTGATTTGAAGAGACAACACATTAGCGCCGCGGTACCACAAAAGCCAGGCAATGTTGTAAAGAGACATTCCGAGAGGTGCTCAACCTTATGATTCAATATGCAGTATAACATGTCCAAACAATAAGCTAGAAATCATCGAATGACTCCATTTTGGAATCTGAGATCAAAAATGAAATTTTGAAAAAATGTAATTCAAATTTTCAAAAAGTGTTAAAATTTGTGTATTTTTTGCAATATTGCAAACCTTGGCTATCGTTTTCAGGCGTAAGGTCACCTTGATGGTGTGAATGTGCTGTCTGTTGCCTAATATATGGGGATTCACGAAGTAGACTACATTGTTAATATATGATATTTGCATTTTGACTAGACTATAACTTCTTCATAAAAGCAAAGAAGCAAATAGCTGTCCAGTATGACTTGAAGTGATATTGTACAATCGTATATATGATTCAATTTTTGAAATAAAGTCTGCGTCTGGAATGAGGCGAAGAAATATAATATCCATCCGTGAATAGTTTATTTGGTATTAGGCAAATATGAATGTATTTTTTGATTATGGAGTATTTGGCGTGCAAGTGACGTTGCAGAAGAAGTGTAGGAGGTAATTCAATATTTTTAAAATTTGAACTCGAAAAGACCGTAAACGCAAAACGGATTGGCAACACCTGTGATGTTGACGAACGACTATGCTGAGGGCATTGATCAAACGAGTGAATGGAGTGTTTTCTATCCTTTGAAAAAGGCACAAAAAACGTGACAGAAACGTCAGGTTTAGAACGTATATCCGTTTATGATCCTATTAAGACTGAAAGCCGAGAACTGTCTAAACCTCAATCACAGTCGTATTTTTTATAAATAGTATCCATCTTTCTGAAAATTGTCTAATGTGTGAAATAATCCCTTTTATTAAAATTGATTATACCGAGAATCCCTTCATTAGTAATTAATGCCAAATCTCCGTTATCCAAAATTACCTTCTTTATATAATTCTTTTTCTATTCTTTATTATTGGTGGAATAATTGTTATTTCCAGTTTTACTATTTCTGGGGAATGGTACATTCTGGCAAATCGTCTATTCTGGGGAATGGCTTTCTGGCATATGGTCCATTCTGGCAAATGGGTTTCTAGCAAAATTCATTCTGGCAAATCGATTCTGGCAAATGTCATACATCCCAAAAAAATCTGCACTTTATTATGCCATACATGGGGTTGGACAGAATGATCAGGACAGGCAACACTTTTTCAAAATTCAAATGGTTATAACTCTGTGAAATATCAACCGATTTCTTAGGTTCTGCCAGGGTTCGAAAAGAAAACTCAGCTAGTTTTGGAAAATTTATGTTCAGAGTACTGGATACCGGAGATAATCCAGATTTTTTAGTCGCATTCTTGTTGGATTTCCCTCTGCATTGTCACACGCTCGAAATAAAAACATGGCATAGGATAGGAAATTGTATTTTAGATTGTTTTTTATTCAAACAAAGTTTGGTCCGTGGGGTTGGGGATGTAATTTGAAGAACTGCCGTAAGACCCCGCCCTTCCGACACTGTCCAATGTGATTATACAACAAAGCTAAAATAGGTTATCTTGGAAACCATGTGCTTTTCCTGCACTTCAAGGGGTCATCATCTCGTTCATTCATTCCAGTTCGAGACAGCAACACGTACGGACGTGTTTTTTGCTCGCGCATTTTTTCCAAGTGTTTTTTCTCGTTCGTTCGCTGTTTACGTTTTCGCTTGTCGCGTTGGCGTCGCTAAAGGGCTGATATGTACTTTTCGGCTCTGCCGCGAGGGCGTGAAAGTAATGCCGGCAAACAAGGACCATCATCAATCCGTTGTGGAGTTCCTCGAGGTCCACAAGTATGAGTACTACACTCATGACCAACCCGGCACGAAGCCGCTAAAGGCTTTGCTGCGAGGACTCCACGACATGAAGGAAGAGGAGCTATAAGCTGAGCTCGAAAGTTGCGGATTGAAAGCAGTGGCCGTGCACAAGATCGCTCGTCACGACAAGACGAGGAGATATCGCGACCAGCTTTACCTGGTCCACCTGGAGCACGGCTCCACCACGTGGAAGGACCTGAAGCTGGTCGGCGTTATAAATTACACCGTCGTTGACTGGGAGCGATATCGGCCAATGCATCGCGACGTCACGCAGTGCACCAACTGCTTCAATTTCGGGCACGGCACCAGGAACTGCCGCATGAAGCCGCGGCAACAAGTGTGGCGAACCCCATCTGACTGATGAGTGCGACAAAATGGAGGTGGCCGATCCCTACTGCGCCAACTGTGGCGACAAACATCGGGCCACCACAAAGGGCTGCCCTAAGCGAGCCGAGTTCCTGGAAATCCGGAAGTAGGCTTCCACCAGGACCATTCCGAAGAAGAACCGTGTTCCTGTAATCAAAGAGGTGAACTTTCCAGCCTTCCCGGCTCCCCGTCGTGTGATTCCAATACTCCCACCGCTACAGCCGCACAAGCGACTGGCAGCGGCAGCTGCATCGGTCCAAGCTCCAACATCGTCGGCACCATCCACCTCCTGGGTTCCATCGGCAGTCGGAGAACGAAGCCGTCCCATCGGAAGAATCTGCTCCGCTGTACACTCCGGAGCAACTGATGCCGATCTTCGCGCAGCTCGCCACTCGGCTACGCGGCTGCAAAACCCGCTTCGACCAGGTCTTCACTCTTGGCATGTTCATCATTGAAAATGGCTGCTAGGGTGGGCCTGGTCAACTGGAACGCTTGCTCGCTCAAGAGCAAAACGATTGAGCTGAAGTATTTCCTTGAGGAGAAGGAAATAGACGTGGCGTTCATCACCGAAACGCAACATCCCGGACTTCCGCATCGTGCGACTTGACCGGCCGACCAGGGGAGGCGGTGTGGCTATCGCTCTTCGCTACAACATCAACTGTCGTCTGCTTCCAAGCTTCCAGCTCAGTGTCATCGAGGCCATCGGTGTCGAAATCACCACTTCGGTCGGCACAATCGCGCTCATCGCGGCGTACTGTCCAACGCAAGCCAAAGCCGGCGATGGATCATCGGCTGCCCTTCGGAGGGACATCGTCAAGCTTACACGGAAGCAAGGCCAGTATATCATTGCCGGCGACTTGAATGCCAAACATCAAGCCTAGGGCAACAGTCGCGGCAATCGAAACGGCACCATCTGGAGCAACGATATGGAGGAAGGTCACTTCACGATCTTGAGCCCGGATTGCCCCACTCGGCTGAGTCGGTCCGGTACCCACACAACCCTCGACCTATACATCACGAACATGAATGGTCATGTCTCGCAGCCGGTTGTCCACCAGGAGCTCAGTTCGGATCACTATCCGGTGGTGGCGGAAGTGGGCTCCTCGGTCAATCGGCACCAGCAGTTACGGCGAAACTACCATCGAGTGAACTGGCAGCGGTTCCAGCAGTGCGTCGACAACTCCGTCGATTACGAGGTGCGTCCGGAGACGCCGGAAAGTATCGATCGCCAGCTGTGCGCCATCGAAGAGGCAATCTCGGTCGCCAGAGAGCAGCATGTCCCGACGGCTCGGCAGGTAAGCAACTCCTTAAACATCAATACACTCACCAAAGATTTGATTCGATTGCGGAATGTCACTCGCAGGCAGTTTCAGCGTAATGGACTGCCTGAGCTTAAGGCACGCTGCAATCGAATCACAAAAATTTTCAAGGCCAGAATGGTGGACCTCAAAAATAACGATTTCTCGAATAAGATCCGCACTCTCCCAGATTATGCTAAGCCGTTCTGGAAAATGACCAAAATACTAAAATCCAAGCCTCGGCCCATTCCACCTTTGATCCCACTAGACAATAATGGCTCTAAGGATCGCTTGATAACTCCTGCAGAGAAGGTCGCTGAAATAGGTCGTCACTTCGTCAGCTCACACAATCTTGGGCAGAACATCGTCAGTCCACACGAAGCAGCCGTCAACGAGCATGCTAACAACATCCATTTGATTCCCAACGACTTCTCGGATGAGTTGGAGATCTCAGCTGGCGAATTGACGGCCTATATCAAATCGTCGAAGACCATGAAGGCCCCAGGCTTTGACAGCATCCTGAATCTCGAGCCCAAACACATGAGTACTCCGTTCTTTGAGCACATCTCGCTGATCTTTAATCAGTGTCTCCGGCTCAGCTACTTCCCATCGTCCTGGAAGTCAGCGAAAGTCATCCTCATCCGGAAGCCTGGGAAGGATCCTTCCTCCCCCAAAAGTTTTCGACCCATCAGCCTTCTCTCAGGGTTATCCAAGCTATTCGAAAAAGCTATTCATCATCGGTTACTTGAGTCTGCCGAAAATCTCAACATCTTGCTCGAGGAACAGTTTGGTTTCCGACGCGGTCGGTCAACTGTACACCAACTGACTCGAGTTACCAACGTCCTCAGACGGAACAAGTTTGTCTCGAAAACATCCGCCATGGCCTTACTCAATGTCGAGAAGGCATTTGACAATGTATGGCATGATGGCCTGGTGTACAAACTACAACGCTACAATCTTCCCAGCTACCTGGTGAAAATCATCAAAAATTACCTGTCGGCAAGGACATTCCGGGTCTCAATCAGCGGAGCGAGTTGCAATGCGCACATCGTCGCAGGCGTCCCCCAGGGCAGTATCCTCGGGCCCCTGCTTTTCAATCTGTTCACCTCCGACATGCCAGAACCTCCAGAAGGCGGCATTCTGTCTCTGTTCGCAGATGACACATCCATCGTCTACAACGGTAGAGTGATCAGAGCGCTAGTGGCAAAACTCCAACGAGGCCTGGATGCCCTGACAGAGTACCTCACCAGCTGGAAGATCTGTATCAACGCGGCGAAGACCCAGGTCATCATTTTCCCCCACTCCAAATCCCCTAAACTTGTTCCGCCTGGGGACTGTAAAATCATCCTCAATGGCACGACTGTGGAATGGGCCAATGAGGCCGACTACCTTGGCTTGACCCTCGACAGCAAGCTTATTTTCAGGCAACAGGTTGACAAAACGGTGACAAAGTGTAACGTCTTGTTGAAACTACTGTACCCTTTGATCAACCACCGGTCGTCATTGTCCCTGAAAAATAAGCTTGCTGTCTACAAGCAAATCATCCTCCCTGTGATCTAATATGGCATGCCGGTCTGGGAGAGCTGCGCTAAAACCCACCACCTCAAACAAATCCAAAACAAATTCCTGAGGATGATCCTCAACACCCCTCCCAGGAACATCCGAGGTCCACCGTCTGGCCGGAATAAAAACCTTACATGAACGCTTTGGAGAGTGTAAAGAAAAGTTTAGGGTCCGTTGCTTGCACTCGGACCAACAAGCGCTTAGGGCGCTAGTTCCAATCTAGGTTACCAAATTTTTATTGTAAATAGGGGAAGTGCACCGGATTTGGCCAACTTAGTGCCTATTTTGGCCAACCCTGAAAAATACATATTTTTCCAAAATAATCGATCAGTTAAAAGCAGCGTTGAATCGTTAGGGATATATCTCTTGGAACTAATAAAACCCTCCCGAATTGCTTTATTTTTGGAGTAACTCGCAAAATTGGCCAAATTAGGAACATGGCCAAAACCGGTACAGTTCCCTATCAGTGTACATAGTAGTTAGGTTATAAAATTTTAAAAAATACTAGCGCCTCCTGAGAGCCGTCATGATACATTATATTTAAAAAATTAAGTAACAACATAATAATAATAATAATAATACAACGTACAATAATACAACGTCATACACAACGGCGATGGGGTGTGGATGGCAGAAGAAGAGCAATATTGTGGTGGAATTGGAGACATGACCGCTATCAACGTGACCGCCCAAGACATACGTGAAGCTACTCGGTATACCAGGAATTGGGCTGCACCAGGACCCGATTTTGTGCATAATTTCTGGCATAAAAAACTCACAACGGTCCACGGGCGGATGGCGGAATGTTTCAACACGGTACTAGATAACCCCGGGCAGCTACCGGAATTCATCACTAGGGGTGTCACTTATCTTCTGCCTAAGGATCGGAACACTTTGAACCCAGCCAAGTACAGACCAATAACGGTAATAGAGAGGAGGGTGCAGAACCATTGCGACGTCAACAACCTGATGACCGAGGATCAAAAAGGTTGTCGACGTAACACACGAGGCTGCAAGGATCAGGTCATCATTGATGCAGTCGTTGTTGGGCAGGCCACCCACAAGCAAAGAAACCTGAGCATGGCGTATATCGACTATAAAAAGGCATACGACTCAGTACCTCACTCGTACCTTCTTAAGGTACTGCAGTTGTATAAGATAGACGGTAACGTCATCAGGCTAATGCAGCACGCTATGGGGATGTGGAGCACATCCCTACACATTACCGACGGAGAAAATGTGTTACGGTCCAGGACTCTCAGCATCAGGAGGGGCATATTCCAAGGCGATACCTTTAGTCCTCTATGTTTTTGCCTTGCCATGAACCCTCTTAGCAGAGCACTCAACCAACACAACTATGGCTATCATTTGAAGAGTGGGGAAAGGAGTACAAACATTACCCACACCTTCTTTATGGACAACTTGAAGCTGTTTGCGGAATCTGTGGAGAAGCTGCACCAATTTCTGCGGCTTGTAACGGTATTCAGCAACGACATCCGGATGGAGTTTGGTATCGATAAATGTCGATCCATACATCTACACTGGGGTCACCTGGTGGATGCCGACAGTTTCCGCGTCAACGAACAGGAGGAGATTCGAAACATGGTTGAAGGCGAAACGTACAAGTTCCTAGGTTTCCTGCAACTGAAAGGAATTCACCATACGACGATCAAGAAAGAGCTGCAGGAAAAGTTCTTGCATCGTGTCAACGGTATTTTGAAGAGCCTCTTGTCGGCCGGCAACAAGGTGAAGGCGATAAACACGTTTGCTGTGCCCTTGTTGACATACAGTTTCGGGGTGGTGAAGTGGACCAAGACTGACTTGGAGGCGTTAGAACGAGCAGTACGAGTGGCGTTCACTAAGCATCGCATGCGCCATCCAAAGTCGTCCATTGAGAGAGTCACCCTGCCACGTACAGTAGGAGGAAGAGGCGTCACCGATATACAAACACTATGTGTTTCCCAGATCCAGCAGTTGCGAAGATACTTCGTGGAAAGCCAGAACCGCCACGACATCTATCGCGCTGTGTGAAGCTGACCACGGATTCAGTGCCCTGCATCTGGCGCAGGAGGACTATCAGCTGAATTGCGACATCAAATCTGTCGACGAGATGATCGCATCGTGGAAGCAGAAGGAGTTACATGGGACGCACCCCATCAACTGGAGCTGGAATATATCGACAAAGCGGCGTCGAATACGTGGCTGGTGCGGGTGAACTCTTCGGAAACAGAAGGATTCATGGTAGCCATCCAGGACCGGGTAATTGCGACGAAGAACTATCGGCACTATATATTGCACGAAAACGTGGAGGACCGCTGCAGGAAGTGCAATTCAGTAGGAGAGACGATCGAACATATCGTGTCCGGGTGTTCAGCCTTAGCTGATTCAGCCTATCTCGGTCGTCATAACGAAGTAGCCAAAATTGTGCACCAACAGCTTGCTTTAAAGCACAACTTGGTTAACCAGTTTGTCGCCTACTACGAATATGTGCCTGTCCCGGTTCTGGAAAATAGTTTCGTGAAGCTGTACTGGGATCGCGAGATCATAACGGATGTCCTCATTCGTGCCAATCGGCCCGATATTGTGGTCTACGACAAAAGGATGAAGCGGGTAACCCTCCCCGACATTGCTGTACCGCTAGACCATAATGTCCAAACAACATTCTCCAACAAGATAACGAAGTACCACGACTTGGTGGAGGAGTTGAAGCTGTATGGCACCTGGAGGACGTGCGTATAATCCCGGTTGTTATCTCAGCAACCGGAATCGTCCCGAAATCTCTTCTGAGATCCTTAGGAGAGCTGGAACTATCTCATAACCTCCATAGCATCCAAAAGACAGTGGTTCTTGGAACTTGCAGCATCGTAAGAAGATTCCTGAACCACCATAACTAATACATCCGGTGCAAACGTTTATTATAGGATTTTAAGTCAACCGGCGAATGAGATCCACAGAGCCTAATCCCCTTTGGCATTCAGATTGTCCGGGGTAGGTGAAAATTCCCAGCACGCTTGCTGAGGAAGTGTCAAAACTGTATAATAATATTAATAATAATAATAATAATCGAAGTTGGAGGGCCAAGACGGCCGATCAATGTACATGTTAATAATAATTGTAGAACAAAAAATGTTTAAATAAAGAAGAATTTTACTACTACTACTACTTCCTATGAAATTCTGGTTCGTTGAGGTTGAATGATCTGCAGCAACACATCGAGCATCACCACCAATGCGATGGATTTCCTTTGAAAATGTTATTAGCGCCTCCGTGATGCTGTGTCCGCTCCGCTGCGATCGCTTTGATGCGTCTGCTCTGCATAAAATCTTGTTCAAACTGAGGATTAGATCCAAACCCGCAAGTGATTGATTTTTGATGTCTGTGCTAGTGATGCATGCACGTGATTGGTTGGTTGACCTATTTCTAAACTTTTTATCAATTTTCGATAATAAATAGTTAGAATTCAGTATTTTCATATAAATACAAAGAAGCGTTGACTCATCCTTGATCGAATGGTCCAAAAAAAATGAAAATCCATCGAGAAACGGCTTAGATATTAAAGTTTAAAGTCTATCATATTTTCGTGACGGTCCCCGATTTTCGCAATTGTAAAGTGTACCCCAATATAGAAAACACAGACGTAGTCCTACGTCAAAATATTTACTGGGCTACTGTGAAGGTTCCTTCGAACAGCTCTCCAAGGATTTTCTATTCCACATCTTGATATTTCCATTAGTCGATGGTCCCTTCAATATCGACAATGATATGAAACGCTACATTTTGATATAAAAAAGAAAATCTCTCCTTTTGTGAGACTCCTGCGGGTACCTAGCGGTAATGGTGGCTTTCTCGTTCGTTCAAAAGGATTGAGAAATATATAAGAAAAGTCTAATATAACACTAATAGGTAGATAGCTCTGATTTTTCATATTTGTTTATTTGCATTGTAAAATTTCCTGCGTCTTGGAATTCCCGAGTACCTGTACAAGATTCTTGGAAGCTGCTTCCAGAATCGATTACTGGTATACGACACGGATGCGGGGCGGAAGTGCGTTGTCATAACCTCAGGGGTTCCGCAAGGTTCTATACTGGGTCCGGTGTTATGGAACGTCATGTACGACAGTGTCTTGAGATTGAAGTTCCCAGTGGGCGTGGTAATCGTCGGCTTCGCTCGAAGAGGTGGAGTTGACTGCAGCCCACTCGATCGCAATTGTGGAGGAGTGGATGAATTCCAAGAAGTTAGAACTGGCTCACCACAAGACTGAGGTGGTTGTTGTTAAGCAACAAGCGGTGATAAGGGCTTGTAAGTCGGAGCAACAAGCGGTGATAAGGGCAGGAAACTGCGCGGTCACCTCTGAACGCTCCATCAAACTCTTGGGGGTAATGATCGACGATAAGCTCACCTTTGGTAGTCACGTCAATTTCGCCTGCAAGCGCGCCTCCACAGCCATAGTGGCATTGTCCCGGATGATGTCCAATAACTCTGCGATTTAAGCCAGCAAGCGCAAGCTTCTGGCTAGTGTCGCTCTGTCCGTACTGAGATATGGGGGGCCAGCTTGGGGCACGGCCATGCGTATTAACTGCTACAGAACGAAGTTAGAAAGTACGTATAGGCTCATGTGCCTAATAGTTGCGAGCGCGTACCGTACCGTGTCGCACGATGCACTTTGCGTCATCACCGGTATGATGCCTATTGACATCGTTATCGGTGAAGACATAGAATGCCTTGAAATGCGCGGCACGAGAAACATCCGTAGGACTGTCAGGTAGGCCTCAATGGTCAAATGGCAGCGTGCGTGGGACAGTTCCACTAAGGGTAGATGGACACATAGGTTGATACCGGACACAGGTACGTGGGTCAAGAGGCGCCATGGGAATTCACTTTCCACCTGACCCAGGTCCTTACAGGCCATGGTTGCTTCAGACAGTATCTACACCGGTTCGGTGTCCGGTGTGCGCAGGTTTAGAGGAAACGGCGGAACACGTGTTGTTCGTGTGCCAATGTTTTCGCACAATGCGTGACCACACGCTTGCCACGTGTGGTCTGGACACTACCCCGGACAACCTAGTCCGGATGATGTGTGAAGATGAAGTTGGCTGGAACGCCGTTTTAACGGCTATCTTCCAAATCGTCTCGGAGCTACACAGAACGTGGCGCGTGTACTCAAGGAATGGCTAGTTCAGGCGCAAATAAGAGGTGGTCCAAGGGTTCGGAGTCGGCTTCATGGGTCATACCGGTGCCCTGTGGTCGAACTCGATCCTTTTACCGAACAAGTGGCCGCGCGAAGAACAACATGGTATCGTCGCTTTCGCGGCGTCGGTCAACCGGGCGGGTTCCGAGCCTGAGGACGGAAAGGGGTCCTCGTCAAGACTGGGCAGGCGTAGGCACCGCGTCGGCAAGTCCCTCTGTGTGATGGCGAATTGGTCCAATTGCAAAGAGGTCAATTTGGGATGCACGTGGCATCATCATTCTTGATACCAGCCGTGCAGAGGGAAGCAGGCGCGAAGTTGACCCTTCCAACCTTCCGAGGACGTAGGGTGTTGTAAGGCCGCCTGGAAAGCCGGCAATGCGCTGGCACGATACCATGGTACTCTTCTACCCCAAGTAACACGGTTTGTTGTATGAGTGTAAAAAATACATCTTACGAACATATAGGGTAAAATGCCCAATACTGGACCCCCTAGTAGCGGAATTTTGCTCTTCCTGTCATAAGGCTTAGAAATGTTCAACATATTAACTCTGCTTGATATCTAACAACAAGCTCTGCATCTCCTCTTCACGATACATACATAAAAGACCCAAATACACGACGTTATGCGTTGAAATTAACATTTTAAAGTCTAACTGAATTCGCCCTATAGTAGACCCCTTGGGGGTCCATAATAGGAAATTGCTTCCCTATAGTCGACACTTCATTTGATTTTCATGTCCCGTTTCGGGACGTTCTTCTTCCCTATTATGGACACCCCAAAATATTCCTATAATGGACACTCTCGTGTTTATTTTTTATAAAATTTATTATTTATAAAATTGACACTCTCGTGTTTATTTTTTATAAAATTGTAAAAAATCATCTAATTTGACTTTCCATAGCATTTCCAATGCATGTAATCAAATCATAGGACTGTAAGGTAGGTTTTCCCGATAGAATTTCATAGCAAAATGTTGACATTGTGCAGTAATAATGCAAAAATGGCTGGAGGGTCCACTATTGGTTGGGGGTCCACTATTGGTCACTTTACCCTAGTTTGTTACGTTTTGGTATGAAAAACTGCTTTGATTACTTTCACACGACCCAAACAGCGCAAAAAATATTGATATTTTAAACATCTTTTAGTCGCAACCTTGTTTTTGACTGAACGTTCACAAGACTAAACTTAAGTACTAAGGATGTTTTCAATAACCGACTTTCAACATGGTTCTGTCAAATTGAATACCAAAACAAAAATGCTGACCAACACGTTCAAATAAATTTATACAAAAAACAAATGAAAACAAAACAAGTGATGAACACCATTTTAATAATAAATATTAATAAAAATACACAAACTGAATAATTAAATCAAATTGGTTCCGAAGTCTCGGTCGAAACATTATATGCGGCTCATGTTTCATTGGTTAACTTTTCATTTTACTTCTCCTAAATTCATGCGCCAATGATTGAAGAAAAATATAACTATGCCAAAGCATAATTGATATGTAAACAAATTCTCGAATCTGAAAAAGAAAACAATATGGCGTGTTCTCGGTAAACAACAGGTAAACAACAGGATCGATGATGAACGTTCATTCCATTGATCTTAAAAGATGTTGAAATGACGTTCAAAATTCCTTTTTTTAGCTAATATTCTGACGAAACAAATGTCAAAAAATGAACATGTTATGACCTTGTTCGTAAAATCTTCCTGTAGACATGTTTTATGTTGTGAGAATGTGAATCGAAACACCCCAAAAAACCAAACAAATGTCAAAAATCGACATGTTATCAGCAAGTTGTGAGAATGTAGTATGAAACTTCTTCTCTGATCAAATTGCTGTATGTTTTGCAAAAACCTTTTCATAGCTTTCCTTGAACATAACATGTTTTGTATTTCATTTTCCCGACATTTATTCAACATTATTATTAGATCTTCGTTAATAATGATGTTTTCGGTGTTACTTGGGACCATGGTGCGTTGTGCACTGGCCCCCCTTTGAAGCATCACTTTCTGGTTGTACCGAAGAGGCGACGGGCTTGACGGCAATGGAAACGGTTTAGCGGGTCGGGGATGTAGTCTTGCCTCCCTCGTTTGCTGATGGAGGTGGTCCCTAGCCCCGCACTTCCTGGACGTCCAACCTCGGATGTCTGTTGAGCAGATTATATAATAGATATATATATATATATATATATATATATATATATATATATATATATATATATATATATATATATATATATATATATATATATAACACTAAGCTTTCGTTCAATGCTGGGGATTACTAATTCATAATCACAAGTTCTTATATAAATTCACTTTTACTCGATCAGGTAGGGGAAGTGTACTGGTTTTGGCCATCTTAGTGCCTAATTTGGCCAACCCCGAAAAATGCATATTTTTAAAAACTATCGATCAGTTTCCACAGCGAAGAAGCATAAGGGATTTATCTCCTGTTACACTCTAATAAAACCCACGGAAATTGCTTTATTTTCGGAGTAATGCGAGAAACTGGCCAAATTAGGAACATGGCCAAAACTGGTACAGTTACCCTACTATCTATTCACAATCACATGCATTCATTTGCTTGTTATCACTCCTGCTAAAAACTTTCCTTGATTTCCATGGTAATCGTTCCAACAATGTAAGTCCGTTGCGTACGACTGCCGCCTGCTTGTGGAAAATCGCTGAACGTGGGATGAACTTTGTTTATCGTTTAGCATTCCCAGTCATGCGTTCCACAGAGCAAAAGCGAACCGATCGTATAGTATGGAATCCCTCGGAGCACTTGTTGGTAGGCTTTCATCCATCGCATCGTCATCATTCACAGTAGCGCAGGTGTTGTCTTTCCCTCGCTTCGTTCTAGAGGGGGTGGTGCCATTCACTGCTCGCACAAGGGCTTTTGATTTTCTGACCTTCTTCGTGTATTTCACTCCTGACACATGGGTTTGTAGCAGATTCAGGCGTTTAGCAATGCATAATTGATGCTCGATATATAAATGAGTTAACGAGTTTATGAGAGGCGGAGGTTGCGGATCACTGACACTACTTGGATGCGATGCTAATCAACGATTATCGTTATGGTAAATATCGCACTGGAGCGTAGACTTTCAGGAGGGGTTTTGTCGGTTTTGTTGCCAACGTCGTTTGAAGTTGTTCTGCGTTGTTCAACACTTGTCAACTACGTGTATTCTCAAGCAATAACAACATAAACAGTGTGTTAATAACCCAAGAATACGCGTGGCCAACCAAGTTGCACGGTGAAAAGTGTTCTGTTTGGGTGAAAAAAAAAAGAAGCAAAATTAGGATTTAGGAAATTTGTTGTGAAACTTTGCATGATTTCATGATTTCTAGCTTAAATGGCTTATTGAACTTTTGTATCATCTGCTTATTTCTCTTCTTTTTATTGATAATTGAAAATTCTTAAATTTATTTCTTTTTTAATATTTTATTAATTTATATTTATGTTTACATGTCTCTATACATCCGTTTTTCTTCAATTTAGTATTGACTTCCTTCAAATCATTTTGTTCATTTCACTTACACACATACTTTATAGTAATGATTCAAAATGAGAAATGATTTTAAAAATTTGACCCTTCAACGCTTAAATATCGAGTTATCGAGTTAGCAAGCACGCTTGCAATTCTTTTCGAACAAATTGAATAATACACGATTTTTTTTATCGTTCCATTACGTAAAATCACGTAAATTTCTTTACTAATTTCATAGAGATTGTTGGAACCAGCGAGAACAAAGTCGCTAAACATTTTTCAATGTTAAAGTTTGTAGCTTGTGGGTGGCTCGAGAAACGGAATCAGTTACTTGATATTATACTTGACTACTCGGTTAAACAAAACAAATCAACACTTCGATTTTTCCAGAAAAAATGTAAAAAAAATGTATGTGAATACATTCACATTCTGGAAATTAAATTATCTCAATATCTTATTTCGATTATTTATTTCGCAGAATGATTTAAACCTGAACCTCTTTCTATCATCTCCATTGGACATGCATATATCCACTTCAAATCCAAACTCAATAACAATTCAAATAAAGAAGAGTAAACGGATACATGCCACCAAAGGAGAGACCAAGCGTTAGTCGTTCCCTTGGGTGAAATCGCTTCCTCGGTAAGCCGCCACCGCCACACCTTGGTTTCAAAATACCCGGTCTCGTTTTAATGGCGTCAGACTATGCCTCGCCGGCACATTCCCATGCCCATGTGGTCGGTTGCAGTGAACCATCCACCGAACAACGGTTAACGACTGAACGTAATTCAGGAAGCAACGCAGAGAAAGCAAATAGTACGACACCGGATATCAGTTTAAATAAATTATAATTAACCTCGACGTCGTAGCCATAGCCGGTGCGCCGCCGTCGTTCGTTGTCCCCGTGTGCTGGCGCGTCGGTGCTGGGTTTTGTGTATGTGTGGCGCCTCGTAAACCCACCTACGGAAGAAGAGACCTTAGTCCGGAATTGGCCATCTTCACGAACTCGCTCGCTAGATTGCCATTGCCGGGCTCCCATAGGTTCCCGTCCCACGTCCCTACAGGATGCTTCGACCGGGAATCTGCTGTCAGGAAGAAGATATCGCTTCTCGTAAAAAGTATCAGATGATTCGAGAACGCGTCGAGCTAATAAATGAGAAAATATTAATCTCCGCTGAGTGCTTATCCTGGCGATACGACCGACCGGTGCGGTGGTGGAGATGGCGGGCGAACGGCCCTTTCGTGACAGGTCATATCGCCATGGCTGGAGCTGTCGTCGCGGAGTCAGCAGTGGATGCATCCCGAGGAAGGTTTGGTCGATCGAATTTCTTCTGTTCGACCGAAATGACATCTGATATGATATCCGAGGGATGATGGGGAGATGCAGCTGGCCGTCGATTGCGATCAAATGACTTCATTTCCAACCAATCGGGTACCTTTGGGATGATTTTTTTTCATAGAGATTGTTTGTCGGACTACTAGCTTTGCTAGCTGTTAAAAAGAAATCATTATCAAATATTTGCTGCACTGGTTTTAATGGTCGGTCGGAAGAAGCAGATAAAGTTTTTTTGTCTTTATTATAGAGGTTTGCAACCCTGGGCTGACTCACCTCTTCAGACCTTTTCAGACAAAGTTGATTTTGATGAAACTAGGATGATGCTCTCTATATGGCATCCTGAGACTAAAACTAATGTTTAGAACCATTAGATTGATATTTACCCATTTCAAAATCGGATTGAGTAGTAATTAAATAGTGACTATCAATATTTTTTTCCCAACTATCGCTGTTATTTTGCCTTTCTTGGTAAGATAGTTCCCACCTGAGACTTGCGATCACTTCAATTATGTGCTTCATCGCTCTTTGTAAACATGCTCCCTTCCACTTTGAGCTTAGGTAGTTCGATCTCACCGATAAAAGCCAATGAAAATCAATCAATAAAAATATTATTGAGAACATGTAATAAAGCTTTTTTGAAAACTTGTGAAAAATTGATTTCAAAAAGTGCCTGGGCAATACGCCCCACCGTAACCAAAGACGTTTCATAGCCCTTCATTAGTATTATATCTATCACATAATAAAAAGGTTACAAATCTTTATGTTATTGACATTAAAAAACAAACATAAGTCCATTTAAGCAGGTTTGAATTACATTGCAATAGTTGCCATACAGCGCCGTAGCGTGTGGTTGGCCAGGTTGGCCCCCGCCAAGGGCGCCAGGCCTTAGGGGGGCGCCAAAATCAAGAATTGAACTATAGGAAATGATGACAAATCTCATCAAGGTTTTTTACGCGGTTGGATGGATACCTAACCACTTGAATTTCGTTTGATTTTTTTGTTATTTTTTGTGGCGAGGTTATTTTATTTTTTATTTTTATTTCTTTATTTATTTGATAGGCACTCTGTGTTACTTAACCGCTACTGTGCCGATATCTACTGTGGTATTCTGCTGTACAGAATCCACACAGAATCTATTTTTAGATTTTCCATTACTCATTTATTGTTGTCGTTGCCAGTCCATCTCATCGTGAGTCAATTGTGTCCGTTTGTCCATGTCGTGTTATCCAATGATTGTTGCATTGTTCGGTTGCCATTTATCCGGGTAACGTTGGAGGAATGCCTCCGAGAAGAACTAGTTATCAGTCGTCTTCAGGCAGCCGTGATGGTAAGGCGCATACCCCAAAACGCCACAGTACAGTATGACCCATAAAAAAATGCGACATTGTTTTCAACTTATTTTTGGGTAGAATTATTTTTTTTTCACTACTGTTATATATGTGTGTACTCGTTGGAATCTCTACTGTCAATTGACGTAAACAAAACAGTGAATTTCTTTAAAAAAAAGTTCAAAAATGTTCGCAAAAGATTTAGTGACAAGTTTGCTTGTCGCCCAAAAGCCGATAAAAGAAATAACAAAGATCGTGGGTTGCCACAGGGCCACTGTTCATCGGATTAAACGTTCTCTTCTTGATGGACCACAGCCACGGAAGGCAGGAAGTGGTCGTCCGCGCTCGGCACGCACTCCAAAGGTCATCAAATCGGTCAAGAGGAAAATTGCATTGAATCCTATTAGATCGATCCGGAAATTGGCAAAAGCAGCTAATATCTCCAACACCTCGATGCAACGGTTGGTCAAAGATGACTTGAAGGCTTCGTCTAGGGCTAGGGTGAAGCGCCACCTGATAACGAACCGGATTAAGGAACTGCGGCTTGAGAGAAGCAAGCGGCTTCTCTCCAACTTAAAAAAGGGGAAGCCAATAATCGTGTTCTCTGACGAAAAACTATTCAATATAGATGCGGTGTCCAACACGCGCACTATCCGGTTTATTTCGCCAAAGAAGGTCGAGGAAGTTCCTGAGCACATAAAGTTTAAGTTTACCACCAAACACCCTGCAGGAGTTATGGTGTTCGGGGCAGTCGCATCCAATGGATTGGCAATGCCCCCGGTATTCATCAAACAGGGTTTAAAGGTGAATACGGAGGTCTACATCGGCATCTTGAAGGACCATCTAATGCCATGGATCAAGGCCAACTTTGGAAAAGACCAATTTGTAGTATTCCAGCAGGATGGAGCACCCTGTCATACATCCAAAAGGACACAAGCTTGGCTGGCTGAAAACCTGAATTTTTGGTCGAAGGAGTTTTGGCCCCCCAGCAGCCCGGACTTGAATCCACTGGATTATTCAATATGGGCCAATATTCAGGCTAAGGCATGTGAAAGCTCTCATCCTAGTGTGGATTCACTCAAATCATCCATTCGCAAGGCATGGGCCTCAATGTCAGCTTCGTATATTACGACCGTGTGTTCTAGATTCAGACCCGCTTGGAGCAGGTTATTGATAATCAGGGTGGACACATTGAATAAATGTATTCAAAACATGTCAAATAAACTTGGGAGATCATAAAAATATTTGTTTTCATAATTATTTTTGCAAGAATCACACTTATTTAAAAAACTGTCACATGTCGCATTTTTTTATGGGTCATACTGTATGGGCTGCGGATCTGGCGACTGACGAGGATTTGGTGGAGGGGCTGGGAATCGAACCCATGACCATCCGCTTGTCAGGCGAACGTGTAGCCAACTGCGCTACGGGACCCCCGGTGGTGAGGTTAACTTCTTGTTTTACTGATGCTGAGGGTCTCAATCGGCTAAAATCAAACCGTGTTTAAAACCTTGATATATTCTCAAATTTATCGATTCAAAGTGTTTTAGATTCAAGCTTTTAACAGACGTTTCCCTCGGGGACTACATGCGCAATCAACCGTTGAACTAATTTTCGAAAGGCCTTTTTCCGTCAATAAGTGATACAGGTAACAGAACGTAGGCTCAGGGAGCATCTTCACTGACTATTTTTTATCATTTACCTTAAGGAGAAACAGGTGAAAATAGAAAGGAACAGGAAATATATTAAGAAATATATTAAAAGATTGGATTGGAAGATTGCAACAAGTTTCTGAAGAGGAAGCCCTAGTTGAAGACTCAAGAACGCCAAAGGCAAAACACAGAGTAGACTGTAAAAAACGCGATAGGGATAGGGAGTTTATTTTAATTTAGGGAAAAAATCGGACCATAACGATCGCATTTGATCCTGTGAAATTTTCGATTCCTTTAAACCAGACAATTGTATAAGGGTGAAAAAACATACAAAAGTGTTCAATATTCGATGATATTTTAAATTTGATTTGACATGCTGAATACGAGAATCTGCATCGACGGATCTCAGTAATGATGGCAACTGATCTATTTCAAAGTTGATATTTATTGGCCTAACCAAGTCAACCAATGCCACCAAACTACCGATAGGCCCACTCTAGGAATTGATATATCTTGATCCAAATAGGCCCGGAGTTGTCTTTTTTATACGACTTGGTCAAATCACTATTCTTACCTTCTACCAATTCTCTCCAAGTTAAATTTCATTTAAAGTCCAGTAGTTTTTTACTTGTCCGTTTTGGTTTTTTACTTATCCGACGTTGCAGCTGTTGTATGTTAGAAAACAAACCCAATCTTAAAATCACTTTTCCAAAATTTTACAAAAAGCAAACATGAAAGCACTTTCTCCACCACTGATCAAAAGTGGTTTACAACTATTTACGATAGACGATAGACTATACTAACCTTCAAAAAGGCTACAACTCATCGGCCGAAACGTCGGGCAAGTAAAAAAACCTCGTCCTGATTTTTTAGACTGAGAAAGCCAAGTTCCGAGTATTAGATCTCATCCAGTCGAAAAACACCCTACCCTAACACCATGAGTCCAGTAGTTCTTTCAAACCACCGACCAAGGTCTAATTCAGATTCCGACGGTTATTCAATGTACTCCAAAGTGGGATTCTTCTTGTTGCGACTACGTCCGAAAGTGATCCAATCGCTGACCGGCACACTTGAGAGATGGATTTTATTGGCCTAGCTAGATCCACTAGTGCGTGAATTCACAAGGAAGTCTGGATTTTGTGTCGGCAACACACGCACTACTGAAACTAGTTTTTTTTTGCGATTATTAAATTAGGGATTATTAACTTTCAGAAAATCGTTGAAATCTCTATAAAAGGGATTTTTAGAAATGTTCTGGCCTTTTTTAAAATCCTTACATCTATTGGAACACATGCAAGTCATAGAGGAATTCATAAAACAAACATTTATTAAATCCACCACGCTAAAAATGTTGATTTTGAAAAAAAAACAGTAAGGGGCGCCCAATAACGTTTCGCCAAGGGCGCTGGGAGTCCACGCTACGGCTCTGTTGCCATATCATTTGGAAGCAACTGCTGCAGGCTGACTGCGCTTGTGTCCAGTTGGCAAGGGCATATCGACCTGCCTACACTGGGGCGTTTTGACCAGCGAAACATATTTTCTAAAATCGTTACATTTTTGAAGATGGAAGCAATTTTATATCGTACAGTGATAGACATTCGTTTAGCCGAGCTCAAGATTTGGTAATTAATTCTGAAAAAAGATCTCAAACATGTTTTTATTCGGGATATTTTTAGCCGTAGTGGTAGTGTACTTGAACCGCTTTCATGAGAAGGAAACGAACCGCGCGCACACACACATCGAACCTGTAGCGGCGAATGTAAACATTCAAACGTCGTTTTGAGCCTGCCCTAGACATTCGTTCAGCCGAGACGCAAAAAAAGTTTTTCCCTAAAAATATCGCAGTTTTTCAGTGGATTAGAACACATATCGGCAGAACAACTAATAATCTTTAAAGAGCGTTAATAGTACGGTGTTTATTTTTTGTTGATAGATGATAAAATATTTTTTTCAGGAATAGCGAAGGGTACTCGGCTAACAGAAGAAGAACGGCGTATTATTAAGTTGTTCAAGGAGGAGGGTCACTATAACGTCTCAATCGCACGGAAAATTTGTCGTTCTGAGAAAGTGGTACGTAATTTTCTTAAAAAAGATTCAAAATATGGAATTAAACCTGCTACCAAAGGACGAATCAAACTGTCTTTGAGGCTGAAAGGTCAAATCAGACATGAAGCCACCCGAAATCGGTTGTCATGCTCGCAGATAAAGGAGAAATTGGATGTTTCGGTGACTCCTCGGCAGATTGCTCGGATTCTAAATCAATCGCCGAACATCAAATGGAAGAAACTGCAAGGAAAACCGAAGCTCAATCTCACTTATAAGCAGAACCGGCTCAAGTTCGCCCGAAAGTACATGGAGTGCAAGACAGAATGGCAAAACGTTGTGTTTTCTGACGAGAAGAAGTTTAATTTAGATGGTCCGGACTGTTATAGTTGCTACTGGCATGATTTGAGTAAGACCACTGTCGTGAGATTGAAGCGAAACTTAGGAGGTGGAAGTTTGATAGTATGGGGTGCCTTCTCATACCATGCAAAGCTTCCGATTTGTTTTATCTCGACCCGAATGAATTCTGGAATGTATCTGGAGCTATTGGAAGATGTTTTAATCGGTCATATTGAAAATGATCTATCCACGTCTCCAAACAATCCAAGGCTTGGTTTCCAAAAACATTCCGCTCCTGGAATGGCCAGCTTGCAGTCCTGATTGCAATCCCATAGAAAACCTCTGGGGAATCTTGGCTGCAATGGTTTATGCAAACGGACGTCAATTTGACAGCATTTCTAGTCTTAAGACAGCAATTCAAGAGTGTTGGGCCAAAATAGACATGGCAACACTGTAAAAGTTGTCTGATTCGATGCCATACCGCATTTTTGAAGTAATCCGAAAGGATGGTGGCCATACAATATATCAACTATCGATAATCTTCAAAATTCGTTTCCACATTTCGTCTTTACAGTGAAATTTGACAATTCGGCTTTATTTTTATCTAAATGTATATTAAGTTAAGTTTTAATGATGAATTTGTTGACAATAAAAGATATCTATACTATAAGCTCAAAAAAAGAATTGGGTTGTGTTTTTTCCAAATACAAAGAAAAAATGGGGGTCGGCTAAACGAATGTCTACCACTGTATTAACCACTGAGAAGTAATTTTGTTGCTCAACTGATTGTTCCAATGCAAGTTTTGCGGACAGCATGCTAGCGTCGCTCCAGAATGTTGGGCAAACAAACGTTAAAAGTTACATCAAAACCGTAACTTTTTGTATTTTGCTTTTACATTTTTAATATGTAATACAAAAATACTTCCATATTCACATAGTATGATGGTTTTAGACATATTTGAAGGTATCAACTGATTTTTACTCTTAGTTAGTTATAGTTTTCTAGAAATCAAAGGGGGCGTTTTGGCCAGGTGGGGCGCATTGTCTTACTCTACATGTAGCTGTACGTTAGCAGGCAAAACGGGTACTTTCGCTACAGCACTACTAGGCATATCTTTTGTGTGTCTGTTCGTAGCGCCGACTAATTATACATGTATGGGTATATAAATAGACGGCAAGCTTGTTCGATTATTTTCCCCTCTGTGTTTCTTATTCCTTTCTGTAGCAGAAATGCTTCTGTTGCTTGGCTGGATGGATCTTGAGGTACCTACACAGATAGAAATGTTGTTGAAATTTACACGAAAAGTAACGCCAAAAAGAGCTTACATTTAATGAATTCTGGAATGTATCTGGAGCTATTGGAAGATTAAAACATCTCGGTCATATTGAAAATGACGTGAATGGTGACATCATATTCCAGCAGGACAGTGCATCTATCCACGTCTCCAAACAGTTCAAGGCTTGGTTTCCAAAAAACATTCCGCTCCTGGAATGGCCAGCTTGCAGTCCTGATTGCAATCCCATAGAAAACCTCTGAGGAATCTTGGCGGCAATGGTTTATGCAAACGGACTTCAATTTGACAGCATTTATAGTCTTAAGACAGCAATTCTAGAGTGTTGGGCCAAAATAGACATGGCAACACTGTGAAAGTTGTCTGATTTGATGCCAAACCGCATTTTTTAAGTAATCCGAAAGGATGGTGGCCATACAAAGTATCAGCTATCGATTATCTTCGAAATTCGCTTCCACATTTGTTCTTTACATTGAAATTTGACAATTCGGGTAAACGAATGTCCACCAGTTTTTCATTAAAAAACAATTATGTCTCCCCCCCTTGAATTTTATTGCCCAAAAATTATATTTTGAGAGGGCAACAACAACAAAATTAGATGATAATTTTCAAAAATTTTTTTTAACAAATCCGAGGAGTTTCATTGATTTTTTCCATTTTATTATTTATTTTATATTACCCCCCCACTTGACCTTTCGGAGACCTGTAGAACATAATTTAAATTAAACATTTGTAACGGCCCAATACAAAAATACTTCCATATTCACATAGTATGATGGTTTTACACATATTTAAAGGTACCAACTGATTTTTACTCTTAGTTAGTTATAGTTTTCTAGAAATCAAAGGGGGCGTTTTGGCCAGGTGGGGCGCATTATACCGTCTTACCCTACATGTAGCAGTACGTTAGACGGACAACTCGTCGCAAGCAAAAGATCCACTCCGTGCATGACACAGCTCACAGCTCAGTTTATTTGAACCATACATATACACGGTTCGCTAGAACAGTTCTGAATCGGTCGCGACTGATCCGAATCGCGATCTGTGTCGCACGGTTCTGAGCTGGTAGCGCAGCTCTCGCTTCCATGTCACAGCAATTTCGAGACATGAGCTGAGCTGAGAGTTGTTCGGATCATCGGATCTTTTGCTTTGCACGGGTACTTTCGCTACAGCACTACTAGGCATATCTTTTGTGTGTCTGTTCGTAGCGCCGACTCATTATACATGTATGGGTATACAAATAGACGGCAAGCTTGTTCGATTATTTTCCCCTCTGTGTTTCTTATTCCTTTCTGTAGCAGAAATGCTTCTGTTGCTTGGCTGGATGGCTCTTGAGGTAACTACACAGATAGAAATGTTGTTGAAATTTACACGAAAAGTAAATTATCAGGCGTAAATTGAAATTATCGCCTGAAAGTATGCGATTTCCTTTGCATTATGTCAGTTTTTATTTGATTTATGCTATAGGAATTGACATAATGCTATAGAAATTGCATACATTTAGGACGAACCTGTTGGAAAAGACAAAAGATATTTTAGTTACTAAAATATCTTTTGAAAAGACCCATGTCCGCCCGGAATAGTGTAATTTTCCGCGTCTATATTTTTTACACGCTAATAAGTTTTCAGCATTTTTTCTGTGTTATCTTTATGTCATGTATGTCAAACAGAGTAGTTTTCGCATCGCTTTCTCTCGATTAGATAAAAGGAGTGGTTTATTGGATCCTATCCGCCCCATTTGATTTGATTGTTGATGGATTATACCAAGTGTGTGATGGGCGAAAGATGCCTAACTCTTGTCATGTTGCACGGTTTTCCTTTGTTGTCAGCTGAGGCGACACAATCCAATTTTAGTAAGGATTTTTGAACAAAAGTGTGATTATCAATACACACAAAGAAACATTATTTGTAAAATCGAAAGAACCATTAAGTGATTTTCAGTAATAAATATAAAAATGTAGAATATATCAATGAAAAGTTTTGTCCCATAAATAACAATTTACAAGTCTCATTTTCAAAACTACACAGAACAAAATTCCGTGGTAAAAATTACTATTTTGTAGACTACGCATTGTTTTTAAAACTACTATACTGCCCATGATCGCATATTTGTAACACATTTTTGTTCATTTGGTAAAAAGCCTGTGAATCGTTCAGAAAGCTCAATTTACTGCATCTAATCCCACATCAGTAAAATAGGCTTTACTATCTTGCTTTTCTGTGCTAAGCTGGAAATGATTGAGTTTGTGGGGAGGATTGACAAAAGATTTACAAAATCAACCAAAATGCAAGTGTTACAAATATGCGATCGTGGGCAGTATAAAATTTCAGTTAAATTAACCATGGTTACAGGAAAATTCACCACTGATTCAGTTCATGTGACAACATTCCTCAAGGACCACAGTTGATTTTTACTGCGCGCATAGTAACATCAAACAGGTTTGCTATCTGCTGAAAATCGTCGGTACATATTCTTAAAATAACCCCCGGAATGGTAGTTTCGATTACAATATGTTTTGCATAATGTAGACTTTCGCTGCCACCGTGTAAAGAAGATATTCGTTGCGCCACGATGCAGAAAGATGATGTGATAACCGCTAGATCATATTTAAAGAATCAGCGCTTGGTTCGAAGACCAAAACTGAACGGTTTCATTTCATGGCTGGACAGACCGTATTTATAGTTATTGGCAGCATTGACCTATCTGTAATTCGACCCGTATGCTTCCCATTATTGCAATCGATTTGCAAACGGGATTGAACGATGCACATTTTCGCGATTCTAGAATTGGCTCGTCTTTTGCATTACAAGAGTGTGATTGGTGTAGCTGTGGATGGATCCCAACTCTGAGTGGTGGGACGCCCGCATTCAATAGATTCTTCCTCTGCATTGGTCAGACGTCTGCAAGAAGGATGTTGTTATTGTGGATCGTAATGAACACAATTCTACGTAGTGGGACGCCCGCATTCAATACATTTTCCCTCTGCGTTGGTGGGACGCTCGCAGGAAGAATGCAGTTATTGTGGATCGGATTGATCAAAATTCGATGTAGTGAAACGTCCGCATGAAGGAATTTTATTCCACCACGATGGTAGAACGCCGACAAGAAGAATGGTGTTATAGTGGATCAGAAAGGTCACAGATGCTCGAAAAGCTAGATTTCCTTGAAAATAGCTATCAGCGCATGATTAGGAGCTGTTTATTGATACTATTCCGGATTATTTTTATGTGTTTCAGCAAAAATCCTTTAAAAATTGTCAGGTGAAACTTTATACTATTTTCCGTGCTCTACCATCAACATGTCAAAAAACAAAATTTTTTGAGTTGTGTCAGTATTGCACGATGCGCTCTGTAATCTACTATTAAACATAGCTCTGGAAAGTGCAATTCAAAGATCTGGTGTGCAAAGAAACGGAACCATCATCAACAAGTCTTACATGCTCCTTGGTTTTGCGGATGACATCGACATCATTGGTGTAGATCGCAGAGCAATGAAAGAGGCTTTCGTGCGTTTCAAACGGGAGACTAAAAGAATAGAACTGATCATAAACTCTGTCAAAACGAAGTACTTGATGGCTGATGCGGCTAACTACTCCTATGTTTTCTAATGGTAATTTTATGGAGAATACGACTGATATATATTCCGGCCTTGGATCGTGACTGGAAGGGGCTGTTTTGCCCCATTTTCCTCAAAAAATGCATTTTTTCTATGACAGCTACTCTTTAAAACCAATTGCGGCTTACTACTCCTATGTTTTCTGATGCTAATTGAGTAGAAAAAAAGTATAGTATGTATTCCGACCCTGAAATCATGCCGAAAAGTGGCTATTTTGCTCCATTTTCCTCTAAAAATGCATATTTTCTATGACAGCTATCATTTAAAATCGATTGCGGCTATCCAAATCTATTTTTTCTTTTGATAATTGTGTGGAAAATAAGTATGGTATATATTCCGGCCCTAGATTACGACTGGAAGTAACTGTTTTGCCCCATTTTCCTCTAAAAATTCATTTATTCAATGCAGCTACTCTTTAAAACCATTTGCTACTAACTTTTGTTTTTGTTTTCTTATGCTAAATTTGTAGAGATAACATATGTTATACGTTCCGGATCTAGATCGAAACTGAAAGTGGCTGTTTTGCCCCATTTTCCTCTACATAATGCATTTTCTTTGACAGCACCCATTTAAAGGTTCCCCCAAACACACGCGACGCGACAGTCGCGACGCGATTCTATCGCTTGGCGACTGCGATTCTGTCGTCGCTGGTATGGAAGGGTAAATGGAACATTGCCTGCAGCGACCCAGCGATAGAATCGCGGCGACTAGTTGTCGCCATCGCGGCGATGAAATGGCTTAGGTCTGGGGGAGGCTTAAAACTGATTGCGACTATTTATTTCTATGTTTCCTGATGGTAATTTAGTAGAGAATACGTATGGTATATATGCATGCCTTAGATCATGACTGGATTTCGCTGTTCGCTGCCCCATTCTCCTCTATAAAATCATTTTACTATAACAGCTAATATTTAAAATATGAAAATTTTACTCCTATGTTTTATAATGTTAATTTTGTAGAGAATCCGTATGATATATATTCCGACCCTGGATCGTGACTGGAAGGGGATGTTTTGCCCTATTTTCCTCTGAAAAAATGCATTTTATCTATGACAGCTACTCTTAAAAACCGATTGGGGCTAACCACCCCTATGTTTTCTGTTGCTATTTAAGTAGAGATTGAGTATGGTAAGTATTCCGACCTCAAATCATAACTGTAAGTGGCTGTTTTTCCCCATTTACCACTAAAAACATATTTTTCTATGACAGCTATACTTAAAAGTTGATTGCGATCAACTACTCCTATGTTTTCTGATGCTAATTTTGTTGAGAATGCATATGTCATACACTCCGAATCAAAATCGTAACTAAAAGGGCCCGTTTTGCCCCATGTACCTACCCCAGGAAAACTTCTTCTGTTATTTCTTGCTGATTCGCAGTAGTGAATAACAATTGATCAGCAATACGGGTTGCTATGTTTAGTTCATGGGTACTGAAAAGATAGGACTATAGGACATCTGGAACGAAATATGCACAATAGATATTTTCTTAAAAAAGAATAAAGAACTTTATTATTCTTGAGGGAATATGGGACTAAACAGTCACTTTCACTCAGCCCGCAATATATACCATACATATTATCTACTTAGTTAGAATCAGAAAATACATAAATGGTTAGCTACAATTGATTTTAAATATTAGCTGTTGTAGTAAAATTATTTTATAGAGGAGAATGGGGCAGCGAACAGCGAAATCCAGTCATGATCTAAGGCATGCATATATACCATATGTATTCTCTACTAAATTACCATCAGGAAACATAGAAATAAATAGTCGCAATAGATTTTAAATGGTTGCTGTCATAGGAAAATGGGGCAAAACAGCCACTTTCAGTTTCGATCTAGATCCGGAACGTATAACATATGTATTCTCTACAAATTTAGCATAAGAAACCAAAAACAAAAGTTAGTAGCAAATGGTTTTAAAGAGTAGCTGTCATAGAATAAATGCATTTTTAGAGGAAAATGGGGCAAAACAGTTACTTCCAGTCGTAATCTTGGGCCGGAATATATACCATACTTATTTTCCACACAATTATCATATGAAAAAATGTAATTAGTTAGTCGCAATCGATTTCAAATCATAGCCGTCATGGAAAATATGCATTTGCACAGCCCCTTCCAGTCACGATCCAGAATATGTACCGTACGTATTATCCACAAAATTACAATAGAAAACATAGGAGTAGTTGGCCGCAATTAGCTTTTAAGCATAGCTGCCATAGAAAAAAAAGTATTTTAGGGGTAAATGGAGCAAAACGGCCAGTTCCCATGATTTCCGGCCAACAAAAATAGCACCATTCGATTTGTCGTGAATTTTCCCTTAAAGAAGGGTATTTCTTTGCCGCATCATGTAGCCGCAATAAATAGGTACCTTTTTGGGTCGCTTTTTCCCCACTGTGCGGTGTTGGAAATAGATGGGATGCGATTTGAGGTTGTCGACGAATTCATATATTTTGGAATACTCGTTTCATGTGATATTGACGTTAGCCGCGAGGTGAAAAGACGTATTGCGGCTGCATATAGGACTTTCTACGGTTTGCGCAGCCAGATAAAGTACCGCAGCCTAAAGACACGGACAAAACTAGCTCTGTACACATCGTCGAGCATCCAAGTCAGTCTCACATGGTACGAAAGGAATGAGTTGAGTCGAGTTGAGTTAGTCTCATATGGCATGAACGAGGTGAGTCAGACTCACATGGTTTGTCAGAAGTGGGAACCTAAGCGAAACGTCCCACAAGGGATACCAGAGGGAGTGTTAGGTCGAATGACTCGAGTAGTATGTGTCAGCGCGAACTGAATGAAAGAGGTGAGCAGTCTCACATGGTACGATAAAGGTGGGCATACAAGTTAGTCCCACATGGCATGAGAAGGGTGGGCACAAAAGTTAGACCCGCACGGCATGAGAAGGGTGGGCACACAAGTCAGACTGATAGGAGCGTTAGCGTGTGTGCAAGCATGGAGTGTATGAGCATGAATCAAGGGTTTGGGTGGGCATACAAGTTAGACCCACATGGCATGAGAAGGGTGGGCACACAAGTTAGACCCACACGGCATGACAGAGGTGCAACAGAGTATGTAGGGTGTGTTTGAGGGTGCGATAGAGTGAGCACCCAAGTCAGTATCGCATGGGACGGGTGCCTGTGTGAGCGAGAATGAGCGAGTACGTTTAGTACTGCCATCCCCCAAAAGTAGTACTGGGAGGTAGTTCCTGGGGAAACGATGGTGGAGCCAAGGGAGTTTAGTCGGTATTACCGGTATGATCGAGTCCGACACTCCAGTACACTTCCGTGTGGTAGTTTGGCAACTACAATGCACGTGTACTGGGTTAGTGTGTAAATGCATTCTCCCTTGTAGAAAAAAAACGCGTCGTCGATTCGTCCAGTCGCCTTGTACGGCCACAGAGTATGGACGTCAAAAGATGCAGACTATCGAATTCTCGGAGTGTGTGAGCGGAAAATACTGCGTTCAATATTTGGCGGCGTGGTGGAAAATGATGAATGGCGCAGATGCATGAATCACGAGTTGTACCAAGTGTACGGAAATGCAGGCATCGGCAGGCTGATAGAATACGGCAGATTACAGTGGGTTGGACATGTAGTGCGTATGCCGGAAGAGCGACCAACAAAAGTCATGTTTAGCAGAGAACCGGGAAGAGGGCTTTGCCTTCGAGGTAGACCCCGCACTCGCTGGTAGTGTGCAATCGAGGAAGATGCGGGTGCGGCAAGCGTGCAGGGAGACTGGCGACTGGCGGCCCAAGAACGAGCGATTTGGAATAAGACATTACATTCAGTTTTGCTCCAGATAACACGGAGTGTACGACCATCATAGGTATAGGTAGGTAGCCAGTAGTGCACGAAACCGTCGATATTTAGGCATCAATAATGATGGTGTATCCAAAGTGTTCTTCTATTACGAAAAGAAACGCTCACAATAATCTGCCGGAAGTGATCGTTTGCTACAAGATGCCGGATCGCAGCAGCCATCGTGTAGGTACAAAGCCATCGTGTAGGTACAATTCGCAGCCAGTCAATCTTAACCTTCCTCGCGAGGTAAGTCGCGAGTGCAAGCAACGAAAACATGATGCGTAATTCGTATGTGCAATGCTGAATTACGCAAGAGTGGACTTAAAGTCGGCACTTTTTGTTATTTTGTGGCGAACCATCGAGTGATGAATTTTCGCAGCAGCACTCAAATAAAATTTTCTTGCATGCCGTTAGTGATTGCAATGGTGACCACCATTTTACACAGGTATGATTTTTCGTATTATAATTTGAAGATCATGTGAAATCTTCCCGCGGAACTCTGATTCGTTTTGCTGCCACAAGTTTTTTTTTTTGACGTAGAACTACGTCTGTCTTTTCTATATTGGGGTACCCTTTACGATTGCAAAAAATCGGAAAACGTCACGAAAATATGATAGACTTTGGTCGTTAATATCTCAGCCGTTTCTCGATGGATTTCAAACTTTCTTGGGCCATTCGATCAAGGAAGAGTCAACGCTCCATACCCGATGTACACTGAAGTCATTTTTTACGCGGTTATTTTTACAGGCATTGCTTGTTATGCAATTTTTTTCACTCGAGTTTCGGGATTTCCGCGACATATTTTGGGATTTACGCGGTTTTTTACGTTGTTTTTCTTCACGCGTAAAAACCAACTCCAGTGTGTTACAATATTTATGTATGTTAATATTTACTATTGAAAACTTGCTAAAAGTTTAGCACTCGGTTTCGGTACATCAGTTAATCTCGTAAGTGCATCGTAAGCTTCTACTTCAATAGCACTACATTCCAACTGGAACTTGGGCTGCTTTTCAACTTAGTAATCTATGAGCATTTCTTTAGTTATTGCTGTCCCAGAGAAAACTTTCCTCTTTCCGGTTCAATTTTCAAAGTATAGGCAGCTGACACTTCATACTTTTCTCTGTTGTTTGGCATGGCATTCTTCGATGAGAACGCCAAATAATAAATTTTTGTTTCAGTGTATTGAAGATTTTCAGGCTTGCGGTAGAACTTTGACAGCTGCGGAAGAACTTTGCGGAATCCGCAAAATGGATTTTTTTTAAAAGATCCGCAATATTAATTGAAAGCTTTCTATGACCGTCTTTGCTTTCTATGACCTATCTTGTGTAGCAAATTCAATGGATACACTATGTCCAGGGTGACGAGAATGTTTCCCACCCGAAAACACCCTAGATTGGATCAAGAATCGATCTCGCCATCTTCGGATTCTGCGCCTTTGTTCGCAAGGATAACTGGAGACCTCAAGCCAGTATAGAGGTCATATTAATGCAACTTACAAGGCTTTTAGCTGGTGCAGTTCGTGTCTGCTAACTTACACGCGCGTATTTTCTCGAAAGCTTGGGGGCGTTTGACAGAAGCTTCTCACTATTGATGCCTGTAGATCAGGGGCCAATGAAAATGGAATTTTTAAATAAAAAAAAAAGCACTTTGCTCACAAGTTTCATTACCCGAAAATATGACCCCATGCAAAATTTGAGCTCAATCGGACATGATTTAGGGGTGCCTAAAATTCATCAAAGTTTTGAAAATTTTCTCATGAAAGGAAAAGGAAAATTCGAAAATCGAATTTTGTTTTTGATGCCAAATTACTTAAAAATGCATGAAACATCGAGATCTGATGTTACTTCAACTTTTTTTTTAATCGGTTTTTTCTCTTAGAACATTTTAGGGACATTTTTTTTCATCGAATTTTAACACCGGACGATACGAAAACGTTTTCGTAGCCAAAAAATATCCCCCTATGCAAAATTTTAGCTCAATCGGACATGATTTAGGAGTGGCTAAAATTCATCAATGTTTTGAAATTTTTACCCATGAAAATGCAAGAAGTGTAAAACGGAGAACAAGTTGGAGTTCCGGTGCATCGTTCTGGGAAACTTTCTTCAGCTCTTTTCCGCTGATTCCTAGGTGTCTGCTGGAGTAAACGCAAAGTCCGACGCAAGTCACGTGAAGGAATAATAACTATTATAAATAAGCTTTCAAGCTGCATTGTCGTGTCTACTCTGACTTCCTCCATAGGATGACCACCAAACGCCGTTGACAGTCCAGCTTTAAGATGGGCTTTACTGTAATAAGCTACCGGGGTCTTAAACTGACTTAGTGGGGGTGTTTAGTCTCAGCTCCAGTTTGCGTCGGTAATGATTGTAGCGGTAGACTATCAACCAGGGTTGTGCTGAACCATTCTCATATGATAATTATTGGAAATATCATTTGATAACTTCTCAGGTGTTAAAGTAGGCGAGTTGTCATCGACGATAATTTTTCAAATTTAGGAATTGTTTGATAATTAACACAAAATTATCCAAGAAATTATCATTTTAATGTAAACCTAACTAATACCAATTTATTGTCAACAATGAAGTTCAATCGGATGTTTGGCATTGTGTTTTGGTGTTATATATGAAAATAAGTTCAATAGTAGTATTTACCAATAATTCCAATCGAGATACAATTATCGAACAATTCTTTCTCTTATTTATTCTTAATTCAAATGTGGTTTGAAAATTATATACATCATCAGGGCTCGTGATGTTCACTCAATCTCAGTAGCACAGGATAAACAACGAAAGCTGATTTACACTGGGCTTGAAAAACGCTTGCTTTGGTCTCATCGCACAGAAAAGTCGAAAACCTGTACATTGTATACAGCTACGTAGTTCAACGTCACCTTTGCGAACAACCCGTTTGGGCTGCACCTTTGAGTTTTTTAAATTATTCTTTATTTAAGTGATTTTTCAAGTATATGTATAGAGTTTATACAGTGCTGCTGTTAGTTAGTTAGAAAGGAACACTATTGCACATTAAACGGTACTTTTCAAAACCACTAACATATACAAAAAAATACGAGAAAGGCAAAACTCAAATTGAGAGGAATTTGGGGAACAACCCAAAAAAAGGTAGAATCTATGGAAAGACGTCTGCAGAGAGTAATTATAGCAAATAATAGACAAACGAAAGGTTAATATAAAGTTTTCAAATCTTTTAACAATGTTTCAAGCATTGTTCGAACAATTTATTGGCGTTAATTTAGTATCTTTTTTCTGTTAATGAACTTAATGAAAATATTGGACTGTTTATTTTTTAAATCTATCGTTGACAAGACAAAGGCACACATCGTACTTTTTTTTCCTGAAACGAATGTGATGTTCGTTTTAGTTTATTAAATATGTTTTATAAATGGTTTTATATTGAAGCCATCACAATACGGACAATATTTTGACGCAATGTAATTTCAAAACACGAAGGGCTGCCAAAATCGATTGAACTTTGCGCATGCTTTAAAGTATATAAACAATGTTTTTGCTTTATTAAAATTAATAGGCTCTGATCTCATTCCTTTACATCTTTAGGATCCTTTCAACTTAATTCGGTATCAACTAGCTTATCCAACCAGCCGAATGAGCCAGAAACGTAAACCTCATCGTAATACTCCTATAATAAATTAATTTTATCCTTCTCAATTTTCCGCCCATTCACCTCCGACACCATCGACATCATCCGGGCGTAAAAGAACCGAAAAATGACTCCATTATTACCTCTCCGTCCGCCGCGTATAATTGCCTCTATTAAATTAATATAATAAGTTTTGTTTTCCTCCTGTCAGCTTTTGCCGCTCTGACCGCAACCGGTCGCACAGCACAGCCACACAAAACCCCTTTCACGCCTCAACACCGCCGCCCGCCGACCGCAAAACGATTCCCATTCATTCTCCTCCTGTTGCTGGCTGCCCTTCACCCCGGCCGCCCCGTCAGTTCCGAGAGCACCCGGGTGGAACTCCAAAGTGGGTGCGAATGAAAACGATGCCAAATTTTTCCCCGTTTTCCGCAGATGCCTTATGGGTTAGAGGAGAATGGTCTAATATGCGCAAAAATAGCATAATTTTCTTTTTACATAATTTGACTAACATAGCAAAAAGATGCCCTTTACCAGAGTGTTATTATGTAAGAAAACTATGTTCAGGGGCTAAACCGTATTTCAAACCATGTTTAGGAAGATGGACCTTTTTGACCGTCCACAACGTTTATAACTGGATCGCATTCCAACCATATTTGTCAGTTTCCCAAAAATTAATCTCCAATTGCAATGTTTCCAAATACTATTTTACGAGTAACATTTTCCAAATAAAACTATTCTCCAAATGGCGATTAGTGATGGTTCTATTCTGAGTTCGGTTTTGGGATGTTTGCAGGTGGTTATCGGTGTGCTTGTCATTTATGACTCAAAATAGAAATGAAAGCAATTGCAGTTCAAAATCCTGCCAAATAGAGAAGAAACAACCCGTTCAATGGGGCGTTTAAGCCCCCGTGCCTCTTACTCATTTAGTCTGTCTCTCGCTTTCGCAGTTATTGTTTTCGTCTGTCTGCCTGCGATCCGGGCAGGAAATATACTTTCGGGGTTTCCGCTCGCGTTCAGCGGTTATCGTTAAAGGTGGAAAAATTCTTTTGTCGGAGGTGTTTTTGGTAGGGTGAGGCAGATATGTACTTCTGCTGTGTCTGGGCTGGGCATGTTCGTGGGTAGGTGGGGATGAGTGTACTCAGAACAGGAGTGGTAAAGTGAAAATTAAGCTGTTTGGCTTTATGGCACCTTCATGATCTTCCTCAGTTTTCGGCACTTGAGGCGTTTGCCGCATGATGAAGTTTGGTAAGGTTGGTCGGATCGGTATCGACTACAATGCATTGCCCAGATCGGGAAGTTCAAAACAATAATAGGTATGAGTTTGAAAGTTGGACGGATTTATTGGTCAGAACAGGAATGGAGAGGCGTTGTTGGCCGAAGCTGAAACCAAATGTGTTGGTTTGAAAATTTCGTATATGTTATGGTAATTATTTTTCAACTAGATGTGATTTGATAACCCGAGAAATGTGAGCTTTCATGTTATATAACAGAGTGTTGTGGAAAGATTTACAAAACTTTTTATTGTATTCAAGAATTAATGTGTCGTTTCCCTATTATGGCTTGCAAAATTACACAAATATGATGGGAAACAACTCACCAGAAAAACATTTCACGGTTTGAAGTCTTTATTATAGTATTTTGGATAAAAATATGGCACTTATTGTAATTTTACAGATACATATTTCGACCTCAACAGTAAAATCGTCTTTAGTGTCTCGTATTTTACTCGACTGTCTCGAAATACGTATCTGTTACTTACGACAACTCATAAAATAATTTTCTTATCAAAATATGTGCTCAACTACAAGGCCTATTCTAAATATTCATAATAGTCTTATAATAAGATAAAGATGGCATGAAAATAAAGTGTGGGAAATTAGAGCAGGGTTTCTTCTTTAACTACCAGCAGACAAATTGTGAAGCCATTATTATTAGGGAAACGTCTTCTTCTCTAATTTACGAGGTATAAAAAGAATAGCAGAGGAATAAGTGACAATACGCAAAACACAAAAAGAAACTTCCCTTTATCCCTCAACAACTGAAGTTGAATTAACTTTAAACATCCCCAGCAATAAACCAGAATTTTTCCCTTCTCCCTACCTCGGGTGTCGCGGCAACATCTGAACAATGATGGAGGCCTGTCGCAATTGTTTGCTGTTTACATAACCTTATTATCTGGCCGGATTGTGAGCGAACACTCGCCACAGGAAATCACTCATCGACCTAAGCAGACAGCTATGGAGGATCGGGGGAGGAATGGAACACAAACAACTCCACTGTTTAAGTGTAACATCCCCCAACAGAGCAAGTCGACAATAAGCATGATAAATAGCGGTCATCAATATCTCCGCGCCCCTCCTGCGCCCCCGCGGGCATTTGTTGAGCTCATTGCATCAAAAACCGATGGGTGGCGGTGTGCTTTGACTTGGAATTGCGAGGCTTAGCAGTACAACTGTGGTACAGAAATAGGGGTCAGACGTGCTTTGTGAAGGTTTTCTGCTCTTTGTGTACTTTGCCACACAATTTGGCTCTTCATTCTAAAAATGACACATTGTTCTCATTCATTTTCTTTCAGTGGTCGTGCTTGGTGTGTGACATTTAATCGTACTTAGTAAAGTAAAATCTAACTTTTTGTGGAAAACTTTTAAGATTCTGTCTGTTGTCGGTAATATCTGCTTTAAGTGTTTGAGGTAAAAATTAAATTTTTAATTTCAAAATTACCATAGTAGATTATAAATTTTCTCTACCGTCAAATGGGGGTGAGAATGGGTCACTGTTTCAAATACTTAGAATGCTTGTAGAATGGATTGAATGTATCTGAGGGCAAGAAGACTAAAATATAAGATACCTTTTTGAACGGTTTTGCTCTACGACCTCCAGGCTTCCGGTGAGAGCGATGACCCATTCTCACCCCCCAGACCTATTGTCACCCCCGATGATGGTACCTATACAAAAATAAATGTTCCAAAACTTAGAAAATATAATGAACTCTTCTTTAGAGCTGCCGTTAACGTCTACTAATGATGTATGTATTTTCTTATTCATAGTAAATACAGTTATTCTAAATAAGACATCAGTAATCATTTACCGAATGGAACATTTATGGAAAGATCCATTAATTACGTAACGCAAAAATTGGCCATTTTCAACCACCCCTCACCCTTATGTCACACTTTTTGTATGAAGCCTCTAAAATTTTTGTATGGATTGTTACACTTCGGGCAAGGAATAATTTTCAAATGTTTACTTATTCTGAAGTCACTCAGTACCTAGGAGTCTTCTTTGTGGTACAAACTGCCTTGGGATCTCCAATAGCCTTGCGAGCAAAGGCGTAGGATTGCCAATCCCGAAAAGTCAATTTCCATTCTCGGTCCGGTCTAGGATGTTTACGGGTGGGAAACATTCTCGGTTCCTTGGGCATAGTGTATCCATTGTGCTTGCCACACAAGATGCATACTCATGCAATGCCTGGCATAGCATTTTTTTTCAATTAATAACTGAGGATATGCTAACAGAATACTAAGGTGTAAAGCAGACCAAGTTCCAGTTGGAATATAGAGCGATTGAAGAAGACATTCTGCTTAGCCTATGAAAAGAAAATTGACGGAATTTAGAAACTGCAGTTTCTCAGGACGACTTCGAGTATTACCTGTGCAAGTATAAGATTAGATTCGAAATATAATGAACTCTCCTTTACGCATTGTAAATTTGTTTTGAACAACGCTTGTCAACAAAATTCCGTCCGTGCATTGTTATTTGACTTTCAAATTAATTCATGAAAAAAATGTTACTTAGGTCCTTTTGTAAAGTTAAGCAAGAATATTGTTCGCTCATCTGCGAGTATTACATGAAGCTAAAGACCTACTTCGATTTATCAATTTTAAAATTTTATGTCAGTAGACAGTGTTTTGTCCAATACTGTTTAGTATTGTACAGCGCATGCAAAAATCTTTTTTTTTTGTCTTCATTATCCAATTTGATTTTGAACATTAATACATCGATGGAAAGCTTAGCTTATATTGTGACCCGAGTAGCACACATGCTGTAGAGAAGTTAATATCACTCATATAAAATTCGTATAAAAAGCTGCATGTATCCGCAAGTAGGCCCCACCAAAGCGACCGTGTGCCGTTCAAAGCGCACAAGCCCAAGTCCTGGTGTTAGGTGGGACGCTAAACAGCCCTGACACGACAGCCCTCCGACGAGACAGGAGGTTTGCGCAGGCCTGTTGGGCCTCCTGGAAAACCAATAAGACCTAGGGGACGAATAAAGGATCACGATTGGAAGCTTGGAACATGGAACTGCAAGTCGCTAGGTTTTGCAGGTTGCGACAGGATGATCTACGATGAATTACATCCCCGCAACTTCGACGTCGTGGCGCTGCAGGAGATTTGGACAAGACAGAAAGTGTGGAAAAGCGGGCATCGAGCGGCTACCTTCTACCAAAGCTGTGGCACCACCAATGAGCTGGGAACCGGCTTCATAGTGCTGGGTACGATGCGCCATCGTGTGATTGGGTGGCAGCCAATCAACACAAGGATGTGCAAGCTGAGGATTAAAGGCCGTTTCTTCAACTATAGCATCAACAACGAAGGGAGACCCGACGACGATAAAAAAGCGTTCTACGCACAGCTGGAGCAGACATATGATGGATGCCCACTGCGGGACGTCAAAATCGTCATCGGCGACATGAACGCACAGGTAGGAAGGGAGGAAATGTATAGACCGGTCATCGGACCGGATAGTCTGCACACCGTATCGAATGACAACGGCCAACGATGTATAAACTTGGCAGCCTCCCGCGGAATGCTAGTCCGAAGCACCTTCTTTCCCCGCAAAAATATCCACAAGGCCACATAGAGATCACCTAACCAAGAAACGGAAAACCAAATCGACCACGTTCTAATCGACGGTAAATTATTCTCCGACATCACGAACGTCCGCATTTACCGCAGTGCGAATATTGAATCCGACCACTACCTCGTTGCAGTATGCCTGCGCTCAAAGCTCTCGACGGTGTACAACACGCGTTGAAGTCGGTCACCGCGGCTTAACATTGGGCGGCTACAAGACGGTAGACTAGCCCAAGAATACGCGCAGCAGCTGGAAGTGGCACTCCCACCGGAAGAGCAGCTGGGCGCAGCGTCTCTTGAAGATGGCTGGAGAGATATTCGATCCGCCATTGGTACCACCGCAACCGCTGCACTTGGCACGGTGCCCCCGGACCAGAGAAACGACTGGTAGGAGGGCGAATGGGAGCAGTTAGTAGAAGAGAAGAGTGTAGAAAGGGCGAAATTGCTGCAGCATTGCCGGAGGGCGAACGAGGCACGATATAAACAGGCGCGGAACAGACAAAACTCGATTTTCCGGCGGAAAAAGCGTCAGCAGGAAGATCGAGACCGTGAAGAGACGGAGCAACTGTACCGCGCTAATAACACACGAAAGTTCTATGAGATGTTGAACCGTTTACGTAAGGGCCACGTGCCACAGCCTGATATGTGTAAGGACATAAACGGGAACCTTCTTACGAACGAGCGTGAGGTGATCCAAAGGTGGCGGCAGCACTACGAAGAGCACCTGAATGGCGATGTGGCAGACGAAGATGGCGGTATGATGAAGGACCTAGGGGAACACGCGCAGGACATAATTCTACCGGCTCCGGATCTCCAGGAAATCCAGGAGGAGATTGGCCGGCTGAAGAACAACAAAGCCCCTGGGGTTGACCAACTACCAGGAGAGCTATTTAGACACGGTGGTGAGGCACTGGCTAGAGCGCTGCACTGGGTCATTACCAGGATTTGGGAGGAGGAAGTTTTGCCACAGGAATGGATGGAAGGTGTCGTGTGTCCCATCTACAAAAAGGGCGACAAGCTACTAGCAACTACCGCGCAATCACATTGCTGAATGCCGAAGGTACTCTCCCCAATTCGCCAAGTACTGCAGAAATGCCGCGAATACAACGTTCCCACACATCATCTATTCAACGACTTCAAAGCCGCATATGATATAATCGATCGGGACCAGCTATGGCAGATAATGCACGAACACGGATTTCCGGATAAACTGACACGGTTGATCAAAGTTACGATGTATCGGGTGATGTTCGAGTTTCAGGGTCATTTTCGAGTCCCTTCGAAACCCTTCGTGTCTGCTATTCAACATCGCTTTGGAAGGGGTAATACGAAGAGCAGGGATTAACACGAGTGGTACAATTTTCAATAAGTCCGTTCAGCTGTTTGGCTTCGCAGACGACATAGATATTATGGCACGTAACTTTGAGAAGATGGAGGAAGCTTACATCAGACTGAAAAGGGAAGCCAAGCGGATCGGACTAGTCATCAACACGTCGAAGACGAAGTACATGATAGGAAGAGAAGACAATGTGAGCCACCCACCGCGAGTTTGCATCGGTGGTGACGAAATCGAGGTGGTAGAAGAATGTGTGTACTTGGGCTCACTGATGACTGCCGAAAATGATACCAGCAGAGAAATTCGGAGACGCATAGTGGCTGGAAATCGTACATACTTTGGACTCCGCAAGACGCTCCGATCGAATAGAGTTCGCCGCCGTACCAAACTGACAATCTACAAAACGCTCATTAGACCGGTAGTCCTCTACGGACACGAGACCTGGACGATGCTCGTGGAGGACCAACGCGCACTTGGAGTTTTCGAAAGGAAAGTGCTGCGTACCATCTATGGTGGGGTGCAGATGGCGGACGGTACGTGGAGGAGCCGAATGAACCACGAGTTGCATCAGCTGTTGGTAGAACCATCCATCGTTTACACCGCGAAAATCGGACGACTGCGGTGGGCCGGGCACGTAGCCAGAATGTCGGACAGTAACCCGGTGAAAATGGTTCTCGACAACGATCCGACGGGCACAAGAAGGCGAGGTGCGCAGCGGGCAAGGTGGATCGATCAGGTGGAAGATGACTTGCGGACCCTCCGTAGACTGCGTGGTTGGCGACGTGTAGCCATGGACCGAGTCGAGTGGAGAAGACTCTTATATACCGCACAGGCCACTTCGGCCTTAGTCTGAATAAATGAAAATGAATTGTTATGAACCATTTATAAAATTGTAAATGAAGTTTCCCTTAGGATTTTGCCTAATTTCATGGAGAATAATGCGGTTGTGACGGTCCGTAGACTTCGGCTTACGAGCAGTTTCAACTGATTTCGTGCTTTAAAAGTTTTTTTTGAATTTTTTTTGTGTGAAACACTCATTTTCCTACAGAACGAGCACTGGTGCTAAAAAATAATCAAACTTTCTAGAAAGCTTTATTAATCACTTTACAGTACTTGTAATCACTAGATAAACCTTTCCTACAAACCTCCGCTAGCATTAGATTTATAAATTTGTTTAGGTAATTGAGATATATTGATATGAATCATTCAGATAAAGTCTTTGTGAATTTTCGGCTTTTAAGTAGAGGAACTGTTCCGTTTTCCATCTCACTGAACATATATTCATCTCATCGCAAAACAAAGAAATACAGCACCAATCTCGTAGCTTCTTTTTGCTAACACGCGTGCTCACTGGTGAAAAAAATCACAAAAATTAGAAACAAACCAAATTCCTTTTCATTGCTTTGTTTTTGATGGGATGGAAATAGGAGTTATGGGATAAAGTGCCGAACCGTTCCCCTACCAGGTTTGCGATCCATTACCAAGTATAGGCAGCAATTGAAACATTTTCCAACCACTAATCCTCTCAATCTAACTTCTTTTTTGTAAGATTCAGATAGTTTTATGAATGCAAAATACTTATTTTTTCTTTTCCTTAGTAAGACAGGGGCGTCCAATTAAGGTTTTCATAAACAATTGAGAAATTTCCACGAAAAAAATAATTAGCACTTTTGAAACACTTTTACAGAAGTAGAATCATCTATGGAAAAAAGCTCAATTTTAATGCTTTTTTATATTTATTTTTGGAAATTTTTATATTTTTTATTGCTCTTTATTAATTTTTTCGTGGAAAGTTTAAATTTTTTGTGAAAAAAAAAATTATTTTGTGGAAAATTTTGTAATTGTTTATTGCTAATATATTGAATTATTTTTGGAAAATTTGTATTTTTCCGGGGAACATTTTGATTTATAATTGTGTTTTTTGTTTTTAAAAGTGTTGATTGATTATTGTTTTGTGGAAAATTCTCAATTGTTTATGGAAATTTTGCATTATTTGTGGAAATTTTATATTTATTTATTGCTCATAACCTGATTTCTTTATTGGCAATTTCCCAATTTTTTATGGAAAATTTCAAAATTTTTAGGGGGAGTTTTTATTTTAGTCAATAAGTATTCCTATGAGCGTCTTAGCGGAAGTTACAAAATGAATAAGATTTACACAATTTTCCGTTTACTCTCACTACACAATATTATTTTGAATCAACAACTTCGAACAGATCACTCAAATTCAAGCTGAAAATAAAATTCAAAATTTTTGAATATAATATTGTATAAATAATGTAAATAATATTTTGTAGTTGGAGTGATTAATTGATTGTCTTTATTTGAGATACTTGCAGCCCAAGGCTTGCTCATCTCTTCCTCTCGGAGTGGGAGTAATTGAAATGATTTGTGAATCTTATAATTTCGAAGCACATAGCCTTAATGATAATGATTGCATATTTCAATTTCAATTTCAATTTTCCTCTCTATTATATTTTTTTTAAATATTTCCAAACGACTAAAATAAATACTCCCCCTAAACAATTAGAAAATACCCATAAGAAAATAGAAAATTGCCAATAAAGAAATCAGGGTATGAGCAATAAATAAATATAAAATTTCCACAAATAAAACAAAATTTCCATAAACTATTAAAAATTTTCCACAAAACAAAAATAAATAAGCACTTTTAAAAGCAAAAATAGCAATTATAAAAGAAGAATTTTCCATAAAGAAATGAAAATGTTCCACGAAAAAAATACAAAATTTCCATAAATAAATCAATATTAGCAATAAACAATTACAAAATTTTCCACAAAATAAATATATTTTTTCCTTAACAAAATAAAAATTTTCCACGAAATGATCAATAAAAAGCAATAAAAAAAAGAAAATTTCCATAAAGAAATATTTTTTTTTTTTTTTTTTTTTTTTTTTTCTTTATTTTTGTGATTTTTTATTGGCTAATAAGTTCATCACATGCTATAAAGAAATATAAGAAAGCAATCAAACTGTGCTTTTTTTCCATAGACGACCCCTTCTTTAAAAGCGTTTAAAGTTCATGTAAAATTTCATCAGCTTTATTGCTTTCTTGTATTTTTTATGGAAATTTTCTTATTTTTTTATTGCTCTTTATTGATTATTTTGTGGAAAATTTTCAATTTATTATGAAAAAAAATATTTATTTTGTGGAAAATTTTGTAATTGTTTATTGCTAATATTGATTCATTTGTGGAAATATTGTATTTTTTCCGTGGAACATTTTCATTTCTTTATGGAAAATTCTCCTTTTATAATTGCTATTTTTGCTTTTAAAAGTGCTTATTTATTTTTGTTTTGTGGAAAATTCTTAATAGTTTATGGAAATTGTGTTTTATTTGTGGAAATTTTATAATTAATTATTGCTCATACCCTGATTTTTTTTATTGGCAATTTCCTAATTGTTTATGGAAAATTTCTAATTTTAAATGGAAATTTTATTTAGCTGCCATTTCCAAACTCTGCGAAATTCCTTTTATTTTGTTTGAAACTACATATTTCCGACTATTTCTTTTTGAATATAACGAAACGAGTTTCTGGCGAGTTTCGTTTTGAATTCCCCGATTTTCGTAGTATCACATATTCTTAATAGTTTGATTGGTAAACTGATTTGATAATCTACCTAAGTGTCAAAACTGCTTAATTTATAAACATAATAAGCTTCGTTAGTCTAGTCGATGTTCAGTTCGTATCTAGGATGTTTTTGTCACTGTGGAGTGTCACTGAAAACTCGTTATCAAAAACCGATTTCATCATTTTCTCCCACATTATGATACCTACTATTATTGTAAGGTTATTGCAAAATACGTTAAAGTTGGACATGTCAAATCTGTAACATGTCATGTCATGTCGCTTAAGTCTAATCTCAGCTGTATTTATTCTTTAATTGAGATTGAAATATCTTTACCTGGAGTACCCGATGATGTGCTCCTCCTAAATCCAAGTATGATCCATCATAGATCTGTAAGAAGGAAAAAGAAATAAAAATCAAGTTAGTGTAATTACTTATGATTTTTGTGTTATGATAACAGATAGACAGATACATTCAAAATATTTGTTCATTATGTTTGAAGAAAAGTCTCATCCATAAATTCTCCATAAAACAAAAAAGGAAAGGGTTCGGATAGATGATGAAAGGACATAGCCAGAGAGACCACTTTGTTGGATTTCTAATTGTCGAGGGAATTTGCATTGTGGTTACATTTTTCTCGGTCTTACCCATCTTTCGTTTCGCACGCTCCGACTTGTGCACATTAGATCTATTCTGTATAAAAGGAGGTAAAATTATTCAAACGAAAAACAATAATATTGACAGAATAATTTCAATTTCACAGAAAACATGGAAAGTTTTTATTTCTGCTATGCAGAGTAATACTTTCATCAAAACGGTTGAATTTCGTTTTTCAATATGTTTACCACGAAATGGATTAAGATTTTGTCAAGCAGTTTGATATTACAAAATGGCGGAAACAGTTGAAAATATTAGGCGGCGAACGAAAGCTCAATTATGCCAATGGAAAATCAGTGCATGGAGGAATGCGGCTCATGAAAACTGTGCTGTTAATTAAACGCGCAAAACTAACGAGTTCGATCACCCTGCGCTGATCAATTTATGGTACTCAAATTTATCACCGATTATTAATAGTAATAATATAAAAAAGGGAATATAATAATGAATGGTACATAAAATGAAACAGTAAACCATGTTTCATCCATCCTTGCTCATTGTAGCAAAGAGTAAGCCTAAATTGCTGCGGTCGGTGGCAATTGTTGCCTTCATGTGATGTCAGCCGGTTTCTGACTCGGTCGGTACTCCTCACTCGACAGGGACGTTTGACTGAGTTAAGTGCGGAAAAACCTAGTTTTAATTAGTGGATCGTTAAAATGGAATTATGCTCATCCTGTTGTGTAATTAGTCGTTACCCGTGGAGGGTGGCACTGTGGTCCCATTTTGCGTTGCGTTTGTGAGGACCCGCAGTACCACACGTACGTTTGAGCGTATACGTACGTGGTCGGCGAATCAACATTAGCCAACAAATGTGCAACTGATTTGTTTTATTGTTTTGGGATTACCATCCGGTTTCGTTCGGGATGATCATCGTTTGGCAGAGATTACAGCTTCTTGGTAACAGGCGGGTTCGAAGGATAGAGGGATGAATAGTTAAGCAGCTAGGATGTAATGCCATCAAACCCAGTCGGTACAGATTTATCCATTACAGCTTCAGTTTAATTGGGTTTCGATCGTTATGTCGGATAAGATTTCACACAGTAATTGGTGTGCTTTCTGCAATTCAACAGCTTTGATTGAAAACCCCAATTATCTCACCCCGTGATATCCGAAGCACACATTTTGAAGCTTTGATTTCCAATTTCTCTCCAAGGACATCCCGAGCGGACAAAGGCACAAAGCCCCTTTTCCGCTACTTTCCGTCCCGGGTCCAACACAAGTCCAACGGCATGCCGTGAAGCATCCAACAAAGCGCCGCCGGAAGTGAGGAATTTCGTTACGGAAGTTTTCCCTTTTTATTAGGTTTTCTGCCTCGCTTGAATAGCTTCCCGACCGTTCCGTTCGTTCTCGTCGTCAGGCAGCGAACACGAACGAGTAACAGCCTGTTGCTTCATGATTGTTGGATACGTATTTACCAGCAGGGATGCTAGACAGAAAGGTATGTCTCCATCTGAAAAAAAAGTGTACGCTCGATTTCTTGGAAGCATTATGACGACTTTATTACGACTGTATAATTGTTTACACACATACTTAATTTTGTTCACCTAGGCCTCATCATTTTTTTATCTTATCCTGAAGAGAGCATTGCTGAAATTCAGCAAACATACACGCAATCAAACAAACATCAAAATTCACAATAAAGAACGAATCAATAGCGAGATTAAAATTGTGACAAAAAAATGATTATTGTTGTATTTGCTTGAAGATTGGATTATTTTTTTCTTATTTCTTTTATGTTGGAATTACATCCCCAAAAGTTATGTTCAAAACGGTTATTGGAAAGGCGCCGTGTTAAAAAAAAAATGAATCTCCGCATGTGAATCATTCATGATTGTTTTGACGTCGTTTACGTATTGCATGTGTAAATGGTGTTGAAAACCAAGTGGTTCTAAAAATCTTTCGATAGAGTTCTTGTAAATGTTTATTATCGCATCTTACGATAAGATGGAGACGCATGGTACCCAATTCGTTTCTGTTCGCACCTTTGCACAAAATGGACAATTGGAAATCTGGAAGCTTTAATATGCTTCATAGATGAAGAAACTAATAGATGGTGAAGAGATTTCATTTATTACCTCAATTGGAAAAGTTTCGCTAATAGTTTAGTGATATGTTGAATAAATAAATGAAGAATAAATGTAATAAGTCTTCGAAAGTATCAGGTTTGCTAAGGACTTAGTCATAATTATACGAGGAAAATATGATTGCACTTTCACTACTAGAATGCAAGCAGCATTAAATTACGTCTCATTGTGGTGCGATAGAGAAGGACTGAGCAAAAACCCTTCTAAAACTACTGTTGTACCATTCACACGAAGGAAAAAAAACATAACAACTGAAAGGCCCAGTTTTAGAATTTGATGCAGTGAAATACCTTGGGGTTTGTTTAACTTGACAGTAAACTAAGCGCACCGCAACTCTTTCAATTACTGGTGCAATGAGCAGCACACCAACGAAAGCACTGGAAGCATTACTCTATCTGCTTCCTTCGCATCAGTTAATACAATTAGAAGCGGAGAAGTGTGCTTTAAGGGTAAAGAGATTCCATGATTATTATTAGAATAGTTCCCGTGTCGAATAATGAAGATTTGATGGAGATAAAATACATATTTCACTCGTCAGCAATACTCAATCCAGGACGTCACTCTTGGCAACATGGAGGGCCAGACCTCCGACCAGGGTCTATTATTTTTTTATTCAGATGGTTCAAGAAAGAGCAATAGAGTTGGAGCAGGAGTAACTGGTCCAGGAATAGACATATCAATTACTATGGGATCATGGCCAACTGTATTCCAAGCAGAAATTCAAGCAATACTAGAATGCTTACGCAGAAACTATAGACATTCAAATATATACATAATGCCCGACAGTCAAACAGCTTTAAATGCTCTGAAATCGGTTCCTGTTCACTGCGGATTTGATGCAAACGATAGAGCCGATAAATTAGCAAGGCTCGGATCGTCTCAGGATTTTGAGGAACCAGAACCTTTTTGTGCTACATCCGCCTCTTCGAAGGATGAAACCAATTGGAGTAGTACTTTTATTGCTAGGCAGTCAAAGTGATTTATGACTCCGAACATTTCAGTGACTCGCAAAATCATAAATATCATATATCATAATAATTATCGCGTTGAATATGAGAAAGAAAATTGAATGTATGGTAATTGGCATTAAGTTACTCTTCAATATGATATTTATTATCATATAAACGCCCTATTCTGAATAGGCTATTAGTCATTCGATGGCGATCTTAAATAATAATAACAGTCATACGTCATTACGACTCAGCTAAAAAAGGGGAATATATCACAAAAGATCAAATAACTGGTCGCAGTGATAAACATTCCCGACAAGGAATAAAAAAAGGATTTTAATTTTGGTGAAGGAATTTACTGTATTCCGATATATAATGACAAATCCAACGATGTAGTCGAATGTTAATTTTCTCGTCATTGAGATTTTTTTCCTTCATTTACCAGTAGCAGGGATGCTAGACAGAAAGGTATATCCACCCAACCAACGACTGTTAGATGTTCTAACAATTATGTATAAGAACCTATCAAAACCTGTATCAGAATTGGGCATATGCGAAATTCAGGGCTGTTACAACAGTCGTGTATTTCGCGAATTTCGCGGATTTGTCGCTGATTATCTCTTCCAGTCGCGACATTCGCGGTTCCTTAAAATGCAGTCGCCAAAATCGTGGGTTTACATTTACGCCCTTCCATCGGGATTTCCTTTAAGAATTCTTACTTAGAAAATTCCAAATTATTCATGAATGAATTTGCGATGAAACTTCTGAAGAAATATCCGACTTCTAAAATTTCTCCAAAAATTCCTTCGGACATTCCCCCAAAATTCCTTTGGGAATTTCTTAACAAATTCCAGTGGAATCCCTTTGCTTACTGAAATATTTCTGCAGTAATTACTTCGAAAATTCCTTTTGCAAATTCATTCAGGGACTACTTAGGAAAAATTCTCTTGTAAATTCCTGGTATTTTTTGGGAGCCCTTCGAAACTTTCTTTATGAACTGCTTTGAAAATTTCTTCAGCAATATATTCGAAAATCTTTTGGGATTTTTTTTTGAGAAAATCTTCGGAAATTCATTTAGAGTTTTATTTTTCGGGAATTAGAAATTCCTTTGCAAATTTTTGTTTTATTGTATTATTATTTTTTTCAAAAATATCTTTGGAAATCCTTTAGAAACTCCAAAAACTCTATTAGGAGTTCCTTAGCAAATTCATTCACGAGTTCTTTCGGACATTTCTTTAGGAATACCTTTGGAGATTTTCTATAAAAATATCTTTGGAAATTCCATCAGGAGTTCCTTCGAAAATTAATTTCCGAGTTCTTTCGGGAATTCCAATGGAGATGCTTTTATGAGTTTTTTTTTCCATAATGCCTTCAGAAATTTCTACGGCAGTTACTCCAGCAATTCGTTCGGAAAGTCCTTTACAAATGTCACAAGAAACCAATTAGTTTTCAAAGTTCATAACATTTTGAGAGAACTGCAGCAATTTTAGATAGAATTCCTTAAGAAATATCGTAAAAATGGGAACTTTCGAAGTTATTCCTGCAGAGGTTTTCGGGAAATTTCCAGACAACTATCTGATGATTTTTTTCCTTATTTAAAAAAAAAACACATAAATAAATTTTCTGGAGGACTTCGCTAGTATTCTTAATGGAAGATCCGAATAATAATTCTCGTTAAAATTCATCGCGCTGATATCAAGCAGTTCAAATGCGAGAGAATTGTTTGGAAAATGTTCAGGCCGTCTGCGTACAGCAACTTCTCCGATTCGATCAGTGAACACAAATGAATAACACAAACAGGACGGGCCCGAGGTGGCTATCTTGAGGAACACCAGAGGGAATACTAAATTCGCGCTGACTCATAGCCATTAACTTTAACACATGCAAGCCGAGAAGTCAAGTATGATCGCAGCCAGGCGGTTGTCCAGTTCGGGAGTTCCATTTTCCGCAGCTTCGCAATCATGTGGCACTTTGCAAAATCGTAAATCGCATCTACCTGGCGTCGCTTCTCTATCTTATTTCTTATGCTGGTTACATCAAGTTTGATGTAGTCGAGCAGTTCCAGCTTCGTACAAAGTGTCATGGACAACACATTCAAGAACTTTCGACAAACAGCTCAGTATCGAAATATCGCCGTAGTTTTCGGCGTTTCGAAAGCCTCCCGTCTTATGAGTTGGTATGATTTCAGTCAGTTTCCATGGTTCGGGGAATTCTCCGCTAGACAAGGATCGGTTGAAGATAATTGATGCCGGCAGTGCAAGAGCTTCAGCGCATTGCTTCAAGAAAAGAGGTGATAAGCCGTCGGGACCTGAACCTTTGGTGGAGTCCTACTCAAAGAGCCGCTTACAAACTTCATCGACTGAGACAGTTATAATAGGCAGATTTATGTCATATTCGATTATTCTGTACATAATCAGCGATTGACGGTGAGGCGTGATTGTAAGCACTTTTGAAAAATTCCGCCAGCAGATTTGCATCGCGGCATGCCATTGTCTTCGCTTTTTAACATATGACCAGAAACTATTGGGGTTATTTTTGGCGTTTCGTTCTAAACCACTAATGTACTCATGGAAAGCACAATTTTGCGCATCTGTGTACTCCTGTTCCATTATTCGAAGGGCAAGGGAATTTTCATCGGACCGGTGCTTGAAGTAGCGTTTTCGACTCTTACGTAACCTATTTCTGAGCTGTCCCACCATGGCTGAGTATCACGGAACTTACAGCGATTTCTCCGCGCAACATGTTCACGAATTACATTGTAGATGATTTCATAGTTCATAGAATCTGCAAAGCGCATCATCCGCAGAACAATCACAAAGCAAGGAATTCCAATCAACGTCAGATATACGTCTGCAAACTGCATTTACATCATATTGTCGGAAGTCAAACTGAATGTCCTCGAAGTCATCATCGGAAGGTGCTGGTGGCAGAAAGAAATTCAATAACAACAGCTTTCAGAATAGGTGTGGGCGGCTCAATCACTTTCACTCGATCCAGTGTGTTTACAAATGCTAGATCGGGGAGCGGTGAGATTTGATTGAGAATATGTTACACTTGAAAGAGGCCAGAAGCAAGTACAGATTCCGTAAGAGAGACTTCAGATTCAGAGGAAGCATTGGTTGGCAAGTATGAGGCAATATCTGCGTCGTAGCGCTATGACAGGTGCGGCAAGTTGCAGTCTCCGAGTAAAACTAAGATATCGTTACTAGAGGTAATGTTACACAGTTCGTTTACACAAGAGGAGTGCTGCTCATTAACCGCTGGATCCAAATTGGGTCTAACATAAACGCAGCAGACATAAACAGTTTTAGTCGGGTAGTTTGATGCGAATAGTAATCTGCTCCAGGCCAGTTTCAAGCGCAATCGGAACTATTTCACTGTGGAACTGCTTTTTAACTGTTATTAGTACTCCGCCGCCACGTTGGAGAACACTCGTCGAATGATTGCGATCACAACGAAAAATATCGTAATTTGCGGACAACTCGGCATTATGAATGCCGCTGTGCAACCAGGTTTCCGTGAAGTTTTCTGTGCTGCACATTTTGGTAATACACAAGGAATGATGAAACTGGAGTCTGAGTGCAAACTGGGAAAAAATTAAAAACTGGTGGGTCTGGTGTGGGATGAAGGAGTGGCTCGATGAGTGAACCTATTCGGTCTGTTGTTGTGAGTGTGGGTTCGTGGTTAAGAAAGGGATATTCGATGATCCTGGATCCGTGCTCTGGTGTGGCTTCCAAAAATGTCGAGTATTTTCATTTGTATCCACAAATTCGCGAATTTGTATATCAGGAGGCCAGGTGGAGGGATCCATGGCTTTTGTTTTCCATTAAACAGATCATATTGCAATTCTAGATCTCCGGAACGCCAAATTGTGCCTAGAGCTTAGGAGTGGAGCAGAATGGATACGTTTGTATGCGTTTTGACAGTTTTTCCATGGCAAAACTGTCAAAACGCATGCAAACGTATCCATTCTGCTCAGCTCTTTAGTCTTGGTCTCCCAAGCTGTTGACAGTGCTTCCCTTCAATGTTGCTGCGGAAATCGTGATTTACTATCACCTACGCTTTGGTCCGAAACTAGGTCCGAAATATCTCGTTTCTTCGTTTACGTGAGCCTACTAAGTCATTACAATTTGTGCGAGAATCGTTTTTGTTCTTCAAGTTTTGTTGGGTAGGATTTTTGAATCTCTCTGGAGAATCGCACAAGATTTAGAAGTACCTCAAAGAATCTACATCTTTTTATTTTAAAGCAAATTTCAAATTCTAGCTATTCTTTTCCGGAGTAATGCAATGACCAATATGTTCGTTCTGCTGTACCGTTCAGTATATTATTTTAATCATTTGAAATTTTAAGTTACTTTTACTCTGAAAAGTAACATGAGCTTTTTAACTTCTGGCAACCTTCACGTTGAACATTTTGTAACATGGTACCTATTATTTATACGTCAACTATGTCGTTGTGTATAGTACAGCAAAAATTATTTTATTTTTCCTATTGTTCAATATGTCGTTAATGTCCATAAATTAAATGTAAATGTATTGGAGTTTCGTATTGAAATATGTTTTTGAGTAATTTGGCCATTATTCATGCTAGTCGCGGTTTTGTTTTGTTTTGTTGGTCGCGGATTTCGCGGAATTGGCTCAATTAGTAACAGCCCTGGAAATTGTTAGATTCTTTTTTCTATCGTTTATTTGAGAGCCTCATGTTAGATTCTTAAACAAAACATGAAAGCTCACAAACAAATATTGTAAGAAAACCTTGTAAAATTGTTAGCTCTCATACAATATTTGTATAAGAATCTAGCATTTCCACACATAACATATAGGCATCTTAGCCGTGGAATGTTGTCTTTCCATGATTTTGAAACGCTAGCGAACCTAGCGGTGGATGTCAAGCTTTACTGAACAACGCGTATAAGACAGAGCAGCACCGCATGCCTTGCTGCCTCTTTCTTTTGCCTTGGATATACGGGATTGCAGCTCGACGATTATTGACCCTACTTTGTAACTTGCAGTTTGTTCTATGATGCCATTTTGTTTGTGATTTTCGCATATGCCCAGTTCTTATACAGGTTTTGGTATGTTCTTATACAGAATTGTTAGAAAATCTAACAATCACCGGTTGGGTGCCTCCATCCGAAGAAAGTAGACGTTTGATTTCTTGGCAGCATCTTGACGAACGAAGAATGTACTTTCTTATGGTTGAACAGTTGTGTACTGTACATACAAACTTAAATTTGTTGGCCTACTTCTCATGAGAGAGTATTGCTGAAACATAACAATCTCATACGCAACATATTAATTCACAATTTCAAATAATGTGAAACGAATGACTATTGGAATGTTTTTAAATATATCTCGTTGCTTAGAAATTTGATATTTTTTGGATTATTTCTTCTATATGTTGGTATTGCATTCTCCACTGGGATGTTTAAAATGCATTTCCCTAATATTTTTTCTTATCAAACAACAGCAACTTAAAGCTTAAAAAGCTTACTTTCTTATAGCAACAGCTCTACAATATAGAAAAGTTTGTTGATTTATTGGAAAAGTTCCGAGATCATAAAATTGGATTTTTTGACCCGGGAATACTTTGCCTGTGAATCTTCCTTGAATGTTGTATGTGTAAATGATGTTGAAAATTAAGTGTCGTCATATAATCAGGGCTGACAATAGTCATTCTCGCCATATTTCGAAAGCAAAAAAAAATATAGTCCTCGTCATAACATTGGACAACGCAACACCTATTCGATTTCTTTGTGCCGCACGCCTAACACGAAGAGCTCAACCAAAAGTATCATGACGATTTTCGTAGTTACTTCTTCACATATATTTTTTTTGTCTTGTCAGAATGACGTCTCAAACAAACAAGCTGTATGAACAAAGGTAACATAAATGTATCGAAAACAGTGTAGAGTTCTATGAGCACTGCCACAGGTAGCTGCTTGCTTCAATACCGATTTTAGCCGCCTCACTGCAGTGCTAACGAAATATGTATTACATTATTGGGAATTGTAAAAATATGGAATAAAATTTGTTTCGTTCCTAAGCAAAATAAAGCTGTAGAGGTGTAAATCGTGACTTGATATTACGGTTTATTTAAAAAATCATGATCCTTTTACAGAGTAAGTTTGGAAAAATAGAACGTACAAGCATGCCTTTATTAGTTTTAGGACTACACTATGTAATGGTGCCAAATATAGAAGGTTTGGTTGATGTATACGTTGTGGCCACTATATTGAAGCAGTTAGATAAATGTTACAAGCTTTATCAGAAATGAAAATCGACAACATGCTCAGCTTGTATTGACTGTAAACGTAAGATCAATTAGCTTCAAATGACTCAAAACTGTGTTTACATCGTCGTCAAGTATTCTACTAACAATCCGTGACCCATCAGGTGAGTCCGTCAGGTTCATTTATTTGTCAAAATTCATCCGACAGTTCACTGTCAATGCGGAGGTTAAAGATTTGTTTATGTTTGTTTGCAAATTTTTGGATAGAATATATATATATATATATATATATATATATATATATATATATATATATATATATATATATATATATATATATATATATATATATATATATATATTGACTGCGATCGGTATGCACGCAACCCTTCCTGTAAATTTATTGATTCCGTGGTTTAAGCCGGCTTCGTGGTATTGGCATTTTTAACGAAGCCAATGTAATGCACACTGGAGTCGTTTTTACGTGGTCTTTGGGATTGACTTAAGTTTTAATTAAGGCGATTTGTAAGTTACGCGAACGTATGCTCCATGAGAAATCGAATCCCGCTAGACTTGTTTGTTGTGGGTTTTTGAAGCAGGTTTAATTTACGTGTATTGTGAGACTTATGCGGGTTTAGGTTTTGCTTCTAATTCGATTATGAAATTTGGACGATTTCTTTTTTAGTTCAAACTACTAACTGATGGAAATATCGTAATAAATTCTACTCAGAATTTAGGTAGTTTTTCCGTTTTTCTTTTGTTTCCCATGATTGTTGTTAAACATAAAGCAATATGCATGGTCTTAAGTGAGATTGTTTAGTATTATAATACAATAATACTACAATAAAACAATAATATAAATTTCAGTAAATTAATATATTCTCAATTTTGAGATGAATAAAGTCAACTTTGGGTAAACTAAACTCAGCTTTGGTTAATATGTTTTGAGTGGATTAAGTTAAACTACTAAGTGTTAGGAAACTCATTTCACTCAAAATTGGGTTATTGGTCCAAAGTACGGATTTGAGCTAAAACAACCCACTTTTGAGTAGTTTTGTTTCATAATTCTCAGTGTTATATCGGAACGAGAAATTTATTCTTATTGTACAGTATTTCATTATATGATAAATTGAAGCAACTAGAATAAATAGTTTCTTTCTCTGTTAAGTCGTTAATAACAATAAAACGATGCATAATTACTTTGCTCGGCTAAAATAATAAAATAAAAGCTACTTGTAAATTAAATTACAGAACCATACATACTTGTAAAAGAAACTACAAGCCAACGCTAATAACTTTTTACTTGTATTTTCTTTATGCAACAGTTATTAGTAAATTCCACTAATAATATTAGTGCGGTTTACTTGTAATATTAGTCTTGTAAATTCATACTTGTAGATTCATTATGTAACAGAAAAATACAAGTTAAAAGCTACTCTCCTAATATTATTAGTAAAATTTCGATTATGCTACAGGCCCCTGGTCATAAGAGCATACCATCAGATGGAGACGCATGGTGAATAATTTTTCATTAAGGGTTTGTTTTATTAGCAGAATGCCTACTCTAAAACAGTTTAGGTATACTTACTCAACCAAGTTGGGTATTCGAAACAAAAAATTGACAAATAAAAAAATCAACTGGCACCTCTGTGCAACAGCAACCGCACACCCAATACACTGAAGCCGGTAAGGACTCCCTTGTCGACCAATTTCCCGCAACCGAACAAAATGATGAGGATGTTCTTCCAGTTGCCAGTAGTGGGGTCGCGTCACACAATCCACCGCCTGCCTTGGGGAGCGAAGAGCATCATCAAAAGCAGCAGGGCAAAAAAGACTGACGGAAAATTTAAGTGAAATAAAAATAAAATAAGTAGCTGCTAAGTTTGGTCGTTCTGTTGCGTCGCCAGTCACCACCATCGCCGACCGTCGCTTCGTCGTCATCGTTTTTCGGCTGTGCGGCGGAGGAAGCTCTGTAGCGAAATAAAGCCAACCAGCCAGACAAAAGAAACATGTTTTCCTCATTTCATGTTATTGTTTGGGTCTGTTTTTCTTTCGGTGGGATACTTTTTCTTTCGTTTGACTTTTCTACGAACGACTCTTTATGGGATGCTTTTGTACGACTGAATGTGAGAAGGCGTGGTGATGGTGGCGTGAGTGTCTTCTGCGAGTTTTGTTCTGCCCTGGACATGTTGCTGTGTTCTTGTTGGAGCTCGCTTTGATGTTGTTATGCTTGTCACACGAGACGAGGGTGGAAGAAGTATCTTAGATTGATAAAAGGTAAAAAAGTTGGAAGTCCGTGGTTGCCGTAATCGACGGAAAAATCAATCATTCTGGATCATCGCAGATAAAGTTTGATTAGATATCTATCAAAATATAAAGAACAATTGCTCTAATTTGGCCTTTGGGTAAGTAATGGAAAATAAAGTGAGACGTATAATCGGATGCGTTTTCTTGTTTTGTTATACATCGGCATCTTGGTTTCTGTTTTGAACATGCTTTTATAAGGTTGCGATGTCTACTTTCTTACAGATCATGGTAATTTGGCTTCTATCTTTCCTCATTTTGGTTTTGATCAACAGCTAATTTTTTGAATGAAGGTGTTGGATTGACAATTTATTCTGCGACCGATTTACAGTCGGCTTTTAGATCTTGATATCGAAGGGACCATCAAGATAGGGAGAGATCGAAAAATGGATGCAGCATTGAAATGGGTACTAGATCAGAAGATTTCGTTGCTATGAAAAACGACAACAAAACAAATGTTATTTCTTGTTTTTAATGAATTTGTTATTGTCCAAAGATTGTCTTGTAGCCTAGAAATTTGAATATATCGACATGGGAAGAAAGAATCCTGAACAAAATATAAAAATAACACATCGAGATATGGAGGAAATCGAGATGTAGAAAGCAAAAATCTATGTGTATTGACGGGACCGTGAAAACCATCGAAATAGGGAGAGATATCAAAATATAGAACATCGAGATGTAGGGAGGCAACTGTATAATCTTTTCAATTTCATTTCTGTAGTTCTCCACATTGTGCGTGAACATTTTTATAAGTTGTTTTTTAATATATTCAAGAGTTAATGCGCATAAGTACCTAATATTCGAAAAAGAACCAACATTTAGTGGTTGTACGTTTTATGATTTCTAGTAACCAAACTACATACTTGTGCAACTTTTAATCATATAAAAAGGACTGAAATATGCAGTGCGCACAATTTGAAATCACGACTGATTCTGAAAGCATGATGTGTCCTTTCATATCTATACTTATGCATCGAAACTGCAACAACCCAAGTATCTGAGGCAACCTTCAAACGTATACATCACCTATTCAATGAGGAAGCCTCCCACCCCATCAGAAAACTCGATAAGTTATGCAGCAAACGTCCGGGCGGACATATTTTCTGCTCCATTCGCAATTTAATGAATTAAATTAAAGCCTCTATTGTTTCAGGATCAACAGTCATGCCCATTGAATGGTTCTTCTCTCGCCCTGTCAGGCTCATTGGAAATGGAAACTGCATCCGAACACGAAAGGCATCGGAGATGTCGTCCGCACTGCTGTTGATGCTCCGAACACACATACGCTCGCTGCAGCAGCAGTCGTTCGTTTTATTGGGCAGGTTATTTAACCGGAATTGTTCCAGTATCGTACAATATTTCGAGCACTGCATTTAAATTGGCTTCCCATCGGCCTTCCCGCTTGGTCCATTGTGCTGCCGCTCTGACTGACAGACTGGTTGACTGGTTGCGTAACATCTCTACTGAGATAGTCGTTTCGAAGCGGTAAAAGAGATTTTCTGCTTTGCTTACTCGATAGTGGTCGAAAAAGCTTACTTTTCATTCTAGGTTTTACCGAACGGTTGGTTCTGAGTGACTAGGGTGAACCATCGTTTTCAAAGATTTGTTTGTTATTGTTTATGTCATTGGTTGGCTAAACATAGATGATTGAGTTAAAAAATATTGAATATTTTGTGAGTCCATGCATGGAAAGTTTTGTTTATTATTTGTAAAGGTTGAGCTTTAGATGAATAGCAAAAAAAAAAAAAATTCGTGAGATAGATCATAATACAAGATGAGTTTCATTATCCGAAAATTATTATCACAACCCTCAGCCCTCAGAGTGAGCTGCTGTTTCAATACATATCCTAGGGTAACGGGAGGTAATGTCTAATGCCTAGAATGTAACGTTGGCCCATAACGCAAATTATTCAATAATTCAAAGATAATAAATCGTTTTGTAAAGATATTTATTACTGTTTTTTAAGTGTTTCAAGCATATTTTATTTACATTACGCTAACTTCAAACAATATAACCTTGTGTTAGATGGAGGCCAGTGAGTGTGTTGAGAATTAAGGGCAAGTTCCTCAACTACAGCTTGAATGGTGAGAACCACCACTTTAGCCAATACACTCGCACCGCGCGTCTTCTATGCGTGAAGTCCTGTATGAGGGACACTTCCAACTTGTTAAGCTGCTCCAGGATGATGCAGAGTGGGGCAATATATTGTAGAATAGTTGCTACAAGATTCGCACAAACAACATAGGGCCAGTCCATTAACACCCCCACATCCGATCGTCCTCGGGGGCTACTTTGAACTTCACGCTTCGGATCGCTGCTTCTTAAACAATACTGTCTGAAACTTGAAGAAGTTGTTTGAAGTACGTAGCTGATATGTCCAAGTCGAAAATCGAATTTTTGTTTTTGATGCCAAATAACTTAAAAATGCATGAAACGTCGAGATCTAATGTCACCCAAAAAAAATTTTTTTTGAATTTTTTTTTCCTTTATAACATTTTTGGGATTTTTTGAGATTTTTTTCAGATGATGAAATTTTTTTTTCATCGAATTTTAACACCGGACGATGCACAAACGTTTTCGTTGCCAAAAATATCCCCCTATGCAAAATTTGAGCTAAATCGGCCATGATTTAGGGTTGCTCAAAATTAATCAAAACTTTTTTATCTCACAAGGAGGAAATAATTTTTTTGTTGTTTGATGCCAAAGGACTCAAAATGCATGAAACTTTGAGAATTATTTTTTTATGGCGAAAACAATTTTTCATCGAATTTAAAAACCGGTCGTTATGCAAACATTTCATAAGACCTAAAATATGCCCTATGCAAAATTTGAGCTCTATCGGACATGATTTAGGGGTGCTCAAAATCTTGCTATGAAAATTTTGAATATTTTGTAACTTTGAAAACTTTTGAGATCAGATTTACGGAGGAAACTATCAGATTGTCAGGCAATGTTTATTACACTCATTATTTGCTTAGCGCATTGCTTGCTTTTACAACTGTTCTTTGGTTTACACTTCTTGCAGATGTCGAATAAATCTCCCATCGAATCAGAAAAGTATTGCCTCTTCTCAAGTTCAGTCGTCGACATTAGCAGCCTATTTTTTTGTAGATCTCTCCATTTTGTATGGTAACGCAAAAGTTTAAATTCAATTGGCCTATTACCAATCACTTGATTAATTTGTTTCCTTTTCCATACAGCTATCAACGCTTCTGTTGTTATTTGCGCACGTTGTATAGCAGTTTGTTTCTCAGCTCGCAAATGAAACATGAACTTACGAAGAACTTTACCATACGACAGCAAATTAGATGACTTGGGAAACAATGACAAATATTCCCCAACAAACAGAATATGCTCCATATTATGAAAAATAATAATAATAAACAGTGTGACTGCTTTCACTTCTCAAATAATTACTGGTAATGGGAAAACCTAAAATGGAAAAAGAAGTTTTGATTAATTTTGAGCACCCCTAAATCATTTCCGATTTAACTCAAATTTTACATTTTTTGGCTATCAAAACGTTTGCGTATCGTCCGGTGTTAAAATTCTATGAAAAAAGTCCCAAAAATGTTTCATGATCGATGTCCTGATAATCCTCGCCACAAACACAGATATTTCCTTCCGAGAGCCCCACTCTGAAAAGATGTGCATTTAAAGTGTAGTGATTGAACATTAGACGACACATGGTTCGAATGAAACTTCTTCTCATATTCAATTTTTTGAACCATGGACACTTAGACACCTGCGGGCTGAAAAATATATTATATGTAATTAAATATATTATCGCGAAGAGGCGTGGATCTGCGTGAACTAATTTCATGCATGAAAAATTCTTCCGAATTTTTCCGGACGCTCGTCCAGGAATTTCTCGGCCAAGAGTTCCTCCAGGAATTGCACTGTAAGTTCTTCCAGGAATTCCTCTGAAAGTTCCTCCTGGAATTCCCCCGGAAGATTTTCCAGGAATTTCTCCGGAAGTTTCTCCAGAAGTTCATCCAGGAATTTCTCCGGAAGTTCATCCAGGAATTCCTCCTGAAGATCCTCCAGAAATTCCTCCGAAAGTTCCTCCAGGAATTCCTCCGCAAGTTCCTTCAGGAATTCCGCCGGAAGATTGTCCATAAATTCCGCCGAAACTTCCTCCAGAAATTCCAACGGAAGTGCATTCAGAAATTCGACCGGAAGTTTCTCCAGAAATTTCGCCGGAAGTTCCCCCAAGAATTCCGCCGGGAGTTGATCCAGTTTTTCCTCCGAAAGTTTCTCCAAGACTTCGTTCATAAATTCCTCCAAGGATGCTTTCGAAAGTGCATCCAGGAATCCGGCTGGAAGTTCCGCTAAAGGTTCATCCAAGATTTCCGCCGGAAGTTTATCCAGGAATCCCGTTGGAAGTTTCTCCAGGAATTCTTCCGGATGTTCCTCAAGAAATTTCGCCGGTAGTCTTTCCGGGTATTCCTCGGAATGTTCCTTTAGAAATTTCGCCGGAAGTTCCATCAGAAGCTCCGCCAGAAGTTTATCCAAGATTTCCTCCAGAAGTTCCTCCAGAAATTCCACTGGAAGTTCCTCCAGGAATTCCACTGGAAGTTCCTCCAGGAATTCCACTGGAAGTTCCTCCAGGAATTCCACCGGAAGTTACTCCAAGAATTCCATCGGAAGTTCCTCCAGGAATTCCACCGGAGGTTCCTCCAGAAATTTCGCCGGATGCCTCTCCTGGTATTCCTCCAGAAATTCCCCCAGAAGAGTTCTTCCAAGATTTCCTCCGGATGTTTATCCAGGAATCCCGCTGGAAGTTTCTCCAGGAATTCTTCCGGAAGTTCCTCTAGGAATTCCACCGGAAGTTCCTTCAGGTATTCCTTGGAAAGTTTCTCCAGGAATTCTTTCCGAAGTTTTTCCAAGAGTTCATTCAAGAATTCGACTGAAACTTTCTCCAGGAATTTCGCCAGAATTTCTTCCGGGATTTCCTAAGGAAGCTCTTCCAGAAACTCCTCCGGAATCTTCTAGGAATACTACTGAAGCTCCCTCCAGGAATTCCTCAGGATATTTTGAGAAATTTCCATGGATGCTCCTTCATATCTTCGTCTTCTTATTGGCATTACATCCCCACACTGGGACAGAGCCGCCTCGCAGATAAGTGTTCATTAAGCACTTCCACAGTTATTAGCTGCGAGGTTTCTAAGCCAGGTTACCATTTTTGCATTCGTTTATCATGAGGCTAGCACGAAGATACTTTTATGCCCAAGGAAGTCGAGACAATTTCCAATCCGAAAATTGACTAGACCGGCACAGGGAATCGAACCCAGCCACCCTCAGCATGGTCTTGCTTTGTAGCCGCGCGTCTTTCCGTATGGCTGAGGAGGGCTCTCTTATATATTACACCTGAAATATACCCTGGAGTTCCTCCATAAATTCCCCCTGGACCTTTTTACTAATTACTACAAGAGCTCTTCAAAATTTACCACGCAAACTCTCCAGAACTTCACTCTGAATTTCTTTTGAAATTCATATGGAATTCCTCTAAACCCAACTTCCACCCACGCCCCAGAAATTCATCCTGAAATTCCTTTCAATTCTTCCTTACGCCCAATGCTTCAAAAACTCATCCACAAATTTACTCGGAAAATCCTCAGGTTGTGTCTCCTTAAATTCCTTCAAAGACTCCTTTGAAAAATCCGAAAAAAATTCTAAAAAATCCTTTAGAAATTCACCTGGTTATTCCCCCCGAAATTTCTTCAGAGATTCTTCTGAAAATATCTCCAAATCTCCCGGCGATACTCATGGAAACTTCTGCATTAATTCTTCCGAAAATTTCAGCCGGAATTATCTTTAAATATCTGTTAATTACTCCTCCCAAAATTTACGCAAATAATCACCTAGTAAACCCTCAAGGGTTTAACCGGTATATTCATAAGAAATTACCCCGAAAATTCAACCGAGAGTTCTCCCGCCTATTGTTTAGCGAACTCCTCTGGAAACTCGTTCAAAAATATCCCTAAAAATACCACCACATTTTTTCCAGCAACATGTCCAAAAATCCTTCTATATTTTGGTTCATTTTCTTCAATATTTGCTCCGGACATTTGCTTTGAATTTCCCCAGAATTTCCTAGCGGTATTGAATTGTCCAGAATACTCCACCAGAAACTCTTCCGGGATGTTCTTCTTTCAGGAAGTATTGTCGATGGAAGTTTTCTGAAAAAATCCGGGAGTATTCTTGAAGAAATTGCTGGGAAATTTGTGACAGAATTGCTGATTTATTTTGAATCTTGGGAGAAATTTCTGAAAAAAAATTCTAGATGGAAGTTCCGATGTAATTCCGGCTGGATTTTGCAATGGGTTACCTGGGAGATATTTGGATTTATTCTACGAGTTGAGTGACGCGCAGTAGTGCTATATTTTTTCCAAGGGTACAAGAGCTTCAAATATAACATCTGAGGCTGGAGAGTGAACTCTCTCCAAAATATCACGTGTCATTTGACATAATATCATTTAAATGACATTTTGCCTCCCGTGCCCCAGATTACATTTTTACAGCAATATCTTGCTAGGCAAAGTTGTAGTCACATTTAAGCGCTATAAGTTCGTCATGACATGATGAACAAACTGATCGTTAACTTCTGAAAAAAGTTATGTGAAAATTATACAAACGAATGCAAATGACATTTTACAACACTGGTGATAATAGTCGTATTCTCTAATTTGGGTACCATGGTCACCTCATGTGAGAATCGACTCACCTAACATCACTATTCCCGTAACACGGTAGATCACTTTGACGTAGTGTGTTGTGGTGTAAGATCTACCAAACAGAGCCCTAGCCTAATCCATTTTTCTAGCTAGGGCAATAAGTTGTGGTAATTAAGGATTCATCGTATTTAGTCCTCGCTACCAACAGCAGTCTCAGAAATAAAACATAATTATAATGTTACCATGCAGACAGTTGAAAGACTCGAATTCCTCTTGTTTGAGGCTAAACTGTATGCAGCGGAAACAACTTTTCAAGCAATTAGTTAAAAACCTCGGTACCCGGTCCTAGGCTGAACTGACTGCTGGAAAAATCGAGTTAGGGGTTTAAATTCGTACTAACTCTTCTTGAACTGGTGAACAATGGTAGTGAGAGGAACACACGGAAGTTCTTATTACTGAACAAATTCTCTTGCTTAAAATGGTCTTGTAGACAGAGCTAAATCCCGGGTTTTAAGAGTTTCACTGGTGATATTCTAGAAGCAAGACAAGGATGTGGCTAGGGCTCCGATGCATGGCCAAAAACAGTATTACTGTTCTATTTTCTCAAGAAAGGATTGATTTCCTATTGATAAGGGGCGCGCCTTCAATGGGATTGCTTGCTCTCTATGAAGGGTCTAAATAGCGGGACCTTGTCATGGTGGTCTTGAGAAAACAAAACAACAACTGTATCGAAACCGATACTGCATTGCTTTTCAATAGCACTGGAGTAATTCGACATGCACTTAAACACTAAGGATACGGGTAACGCTACAATAGATCTAATAATTGGTCGCTGTGGCACACCCGAACAGGAAAAAAAAAAAACATCACTATACTCGAAGAATAAGCCTAATTCTCTCATATGAAAATCCTGGAAAGGTTGTTGAACAGCTCCGTATCTCCGTCTTTGGAAATCAGGACAGTTCCTAAAAATCAACCGAAATTTTATCTGTATCTGTCGAGAATCGCACCTGACGTCTCGGTGGAGCAAGTAGCCGCCCTTGCCAAAAAACGCTTAGATGCGGATGACGTTCAAGTTACAAGGCTGGTAGCAAAAGGTAGAGACGTTAGTACATTATCCTTCGTCTCATTCAAAGTAGGTATGAATGTTGAACTGAAACCAAGAGCGCTCTCAACATCCACCTGGCCAAAAGGAATTCTGTTTAGGGAATTCTCTGGTGACAGTTCATCGGCGAATTTTTGGCGACCAAAATCATCACCAGCCATTCACGACCCGCTGGAATTTCCGACGGTAGAGGAAGCAATTATGATCGAGTGAATAATATCCATGTCTTCGTTGGAGCACCGGGATGCACACTTGCCTCAAGTATCTCGGAAGTCCCCTATCCTCTCAGCACAGTCGAGCATTTCCCGCCACCGACCAACAGACATCCCGGCCCTGTGTCTGAGTCCGGAGAAGGGGTCTTCCAAAATCAACTCTCAGGCAAGTACCGTTTTTCGCTGAACAACACGCCTCCTGAATCTTCTCCCGATTTCAGCCATCTTCCTACAATCGAACCTGTTAGACAGCATCCGTACCTAGACGGTCCTTACCCGGCCGCTATTTCTCTCTCCATATCGCCACCGGGACGCAAAATTACCGCCAGTCTCGAGGAAGCCCCTAGCCCACTCATCACAGTCGAGCCCTTGCAGCCAGCGACCTACAGCCGTCCCGGCCCTGTGCATGAGCGAGGTGATGGGGTCTTCCGCTCTTCTTTCGAAGGCAAGTACGATGCATTATCGAGCAGCCCCTCGGCTATAAGACTTTCGACTTCCAGTACTGATCTACAGCTGAACTACTCGGCACTAGTTCATCAAACGGCTGCTGGCCTCGCTTCGAACGCCTCTCATCATGGTTCCACGATGTCTTCTCCACCGGGACGCACAACTGCCTGTAGCCTTGAGGAAGCCCCAAGCCTACTCATCACAGTCGACCCCATGCAGCCAGCGACCAACAGCCGTCCCGGCCCTGTGCTTGAGTCAGGTGAAGGGGTCTTCCGAACACTTTCCGCAGGCAAGTATATTAAGTCAGTGAACCCTCCGCCGCCTGAAAGTTGTTTAACTTACAGCCACGGTCTACCGCACAACTTACTGCTGTATTACCAAAATGTTGGTGGAATTAACTCATCCGTCGAAGACTATCGCCTTGCAGTCGCCGACCATTGCTACGACGTCATTGTTCTGGTTGAGACTTGGCTCAATGAGATCACGATTTCCAGCCAGGTGTTCGGTTCGGACTACGAAGTTTTTCGATGCGATCGTTGCCGTGACAATAGTCGGAAATCTACAGGTGGTGGAGTTTTGGTTGCTGCGAAAACCGGCTTGAATGCACGAATCGTTGCGAAAACCGCATGGGCAAGTCTCGAGCAGATCTGGATAACAATTCAGCTTGGTGACCGTAATCTTTTCTGTGCGCGCTGTACATTCCTCCTGATAGAACCAGGGACGTTGAGTACGTTAATGCTCATTGTCAATCAATTTTCTCAATTATCGAAACGGCCAGCACAATCGACGAAATTATCGTGCTAGGAGACTTCAATTTGCCGCAAATCTCTTGGAAATCTTCACCTGCCGGTTTTTTATTCCCGGACACTGGACATAGCACTTTCCATGCTGGTGCGGAGACTCTACTCGACAGCTACAGTTCCGCCACATTATTACAAATGAATTCTGTCGTCAATGAAAACAACCGTATTTTGGACCTATGTTTTGCCAGTGATCATGATCATGCTCCGTCCGTAGTTCAGGCTCCTGCCCCTCTGGTAAAATCGGTTGCTCATCACCCGCCATTGCTTGTGACGATCGCTCATAATGCGGCGCATGATTTCAATGCTTCAGATGTAACTGTTTCATACAATTTCTCAAGAGCCGATAATCGAAGTATCGACGAGTTATTGTCTTCATTAGATTGGGAAAGTATTCTGGAACAAGAGGACGTCGAAACTGCGGCGCGAATTTTCTCAAATATTTTAACTTACGTTATTGATCGACATGTTCCAAAGACTGTGCGAGACAGGAAAACCGACTGTCCCTGGCAAACGACTTCATTACGCAAACTGAAATCAACTAAACGAGCTGCCCTGCGTAAGTTTACAAGGCACCGTACAGTACCGCTTAGAAATCATTACGTCAGGCTCAATTACGAGTACAAGCGAGCCAATCAAAGATGTTTTTTCCAATACGAGCAAGATATTCAGCGTAGGCTACGCTCTCATCCAAAACGTTTTTGGAAATATGTCAATGAACAGCGAAAAGAGTCTGGGTTTCCATCCTCGATGCACCTGGATGACGAAATAGCCACTTCCACCCAAGAAACGTGTCGTCTTTTCGCAGAGAAATTCTCTAGCGTATTTAGCAATGAAGCTGTAAGTGATAATCAAGCCACCCTCGCTGCTAGTAATGTGCCATTGGTTGGACAAACGCTTGGTACATTCGATGTGGACGCGGATGCAATTTCCAGGGCTGCGTCTCAACTGAAATCATCGAACAGTCCCGGTCCAGATGGGATTCCAGCATCGTTCTTGAAGAAACATATCTCCTGCTTATTAGTACCGCTTCAGCGCTTATTTCGTTCGTCTTTATCCAGCGGCGAATTTCCATCCTGCTGGAAACACGCCCACATGTTTCCTGTACACAAAAAACAATTACCGAGGCATATCTTCGCTGAGTGCGTTGTCGAAACTCTTCGAGCTGATTATCATGGAACCGTTGCTCTCGCATTGCAAACAACACCTCTGCTCAGATCAGCACGGTTTTACTGCTGGACGTTCAACGACCACCAACCTTTTGTGCCTGACATCGTTTATCACCGATAGCATGATTGAACGGGCTCAGACAGATGTCATTTACACCGACCTATCCGCCGCATTTGATAAGATAGACCATGTCATCGTGATAGCAAAACTTGATAGATTCGGTATTTGCGGCAACCTTCTTCGCTGGTTTAGATCGTATTTGTCGGACCGACAACTGATGGTAGCGATTGGAGACTTCAGATCTGATTGCTTCTTTGCAACATCCGGTATACCTCAAGGAAGTCATCTAGGTCCACTGATTTTTCTACTCTACTTCAACGATGCGCATTTGATCATAAAGAGCCCCCGGTTATCGTACGCTGACGACCTAAAAATCTTCCTTTGATCCAATCAATCGCCGACTGCTACTATCTGCAAGAGCAACTAGATCTCTTTGCCAGTTGGTGCCTGCTAAACCGCTTGACACTGAATCCTACCAAGTGTTCCGTCATCACCTTTTCGCGAAAGAGGCAACCGATCACATTCGCCTACAACCTGCACGGTACCACAATCGGGCGCGTAAATCAAGTGAAGGATCTGGGAGTTATTTTAGACTCGCAATTAACATTCAAGCAGCATGTCTCGTATATCGTCGAGAAAGCTTCAAAGACGCTGGGATTTATTTTCAGAACAGCGAAAAATTTTACCGATATATGTATATTGTCTGAAGTCTCTGTATTGTGCCCTCGTTCGCTCCACACTGGAATATTGTGCAGCAGTCTGGAGCCCGGCCTACAACAATGGCTCTGATAGAGTATAATCCGTCCAGCGCCGCTTCCTTCGTTTTGCGCTTCGAAAGCTTCCTTGGAGGAATCCGTTCCAGTTGCCGAGCTACGAGAGCAGATGTCGTTTAATAGATCTTGAGCTGCTCCGCACCAGAAGAGATACAGCAAGAGCAATGACGATTGCTGATACGCTTCAAGGTCGAATCGATTGTGAAGCCATCTTGGAGCGAATCGATATTAACGTTCAACAACGCACGCTTCGCAACAGTGTAATGCTTCGGTTGCCTCTACGACGTACCAATTATGGCCTGCAAGGAGGAGTTAGTGGCTTACAACGGATCTTTAATAGAGTGGCACCGTTGTTCGACTTCAACAGTACACGTGATATGCTTCGTCATAAGTTTTCGTCATTCTTTTCTAACAGGTGTCCGTAACAGTATTAGATGATGAATGTAGATTATTGATTGTTATTTTTTGTTCTATTTTTATTTTGTTTTACTTCTATTTGCCGACCTGATTTGTATCTCTGTTTTTGTTTTATATTATTACCAACATCATTGGGGCTATTTTAAGCCTGTTGATGGATAAATAAAATAAATAAATAAATAAAAAAAAGAACAAATTCCAGGAGTAATACGCAAATGGATTCCTGGTTTGAATCCCTGTTTTTTTTATAAATTTTTGAAAGGATTGCTAATAGGAATTTAGAAGGAGCAATTCCTTAAATTCCTGAAGAACAATTCCCACATGTGTTGAAATATTAAATTTTACGTGTATTTATAGGAATATTATGTAATACTTATGTAATATTATGCTTGCCCAAGCATATGTTGTATAGCAAGGAATCATGCGCCCAAACTGATTTTAGAAAAACATTTTCATACAACGTTTTTACCTTGTTTTAGCTAGAAAACAGCACCATGCTAGTTGCAGTTGTGGGTAGGTTGCTATCAATGATTGCGATTTAAAGATTTTATCAGAAATGAGAATAAATGCTGCATAATTGTGTACGGGTAATTGTCATAGGAACTGAAAATGTGAATTTATGACAGAAGCCTGATAAAATTGAACTCCACAATAGAATGCTATAAAAAAGGGCAAAACCAATTAAGCTAGTGATTTAATAGTTTATCGGACGGATAGTGGAAAATATTTAATGTAAAAAAACATTATCAGCGTGATAAAAAATACGGCGGAGCGCCGCACAGTGCTTCGAACCTATGGAACTACGGGACAAAAATCATAACTTACATTCTACTATTTGCATTATTGACCTATGTTAAATTGATAATTGCATTAGTGGCGTAAACGCCAAATTTCATTACATATAATACGCTTCGTATAATCGAGATCATTTTGGGAAAATTGTCACTTATGATAAAAACTACTATTTGCGTAATTGACCTATGTTGAACAGATAATTGCATAAATGCCGTAAACGCCATGTTTTATACTATAGAATCAGAATATCCTTAGTAATGATTTGAGGGATTGTTTTTCAACGACGGTATCAGAAATCATTGCTCAGGCGTGTATAACTGTTTACGGAGTCATGGCTCTTGGTGATATGTACATTCATATAATCTTATTATGAAGTTAGTAACAGAGGGGTAGAAGCCAGCGTACTCGTGGTGACTGGGATCATCATCAGAATGAAGGAAATTTGCTGATATTTCGAATGGTTGATACGTCAACTATGAAATCATGGGCAGTAGAGCAACAAGCAGACTCTCATCTGAGCTCTCATCCTCCGAAAATTTTCGTTTGTAGGTGCTATGTCCTATGCGTCCATCAAAACCCTATTTCCATACAAGTTTCACCGTCCTTGAGCTCTCTACCGAAAATTTCTGCATAATGCTTAGCGAGGTACAATTCATCAGGTCTTGTAAATTAACCTCAGCGGACGCTTCAGACGCGGAAACCTGTGTAGGAATGTTTTTTTCCCTTTTCCTTTTTCAACGCGTGAAGGCTAGGAAGCAGATTTGCATGCACCTCGTTTAAAGTACTTTGCAGCAGATTGTACTTTCTGTCGGATAAACTCAAGTCAATGTACAACGCCAGTACTTGTGTCGCTGTCATTACCTTTTCATGATTTACGCTTGAGCTACTTGATATATTGGCCGTAAATTCTAGCTCCTCAGGTTCATTTTCATTGATAAGGTCTTCAACACATAGTTTCTTGGTTTTATTCGAACATTCCTGAAACGGTTTTTGAGGTCTACCCTTCGCGATGTTGAATAAAGACTCGGCAATTCCTTCAATATTTATTTTCGGATTGCGAGGAAGATTTACCAACGAAGACAATCAGAGAGTTTTGCTTCTCGAATTTCTCGGATGATCAAAAGCTCTTTAACCATTTTTGATCAATTCTCAAACAAAAGATTTTGCAAAACTGCTTTAGTTCTTTCTCAAGTTCCTCGGAGAAATCTTTTGGATTATATAAATCAGACAGAAACTTCAACACACGAGCTTTTCGTTAGGACGGATCAACGGAAAGCTATTGTTTGTCTATATCCATGTTATTGAGCGCAAGAGTATCATCTAGAAAATCGTTGACAGCTATTAATAGAACAAGTAAGAGCAGCTGGAATTACTTCCATTTTCTTAAGAATACTATAAGTGAGATCTGGTGCGATTTTCAGAGATGTGTTTTGATGTACTTTTTTTTAAAAAGCTGTTTTAAGTTGTAGATTATTTCTTCCTATATAACGTCATGCCTAAGACTTGGAAGCTTCACTTATCACAATGATCGAAATATGTCCCACTGAAACACATTTAATTGGATCTTACTTGATTTTACGCTTTCCACATCGATTTTCATCGTGAAAGGTACAGTTCAAAAATTTAGGCAATGAAAAAGATGCTTTTCACTAACAGGTGATAAATCATCCACTTTTAGCGATAGCAATGTTTACAAACAAGAGTTGTTTTGATCGTCCCAGTGACCTCACAAAGATACTAATGCGCATACAGCATAATTGAAACATATGTTAATATCATGGTTTACTTGATTCGACTAAACTGCCGCTAACCGCAAGTCGAGCACATCTGTATATGGGCCTCCATATACAGATGTGCTCGACTTGCGGTTAGCGGCAGTAAATACGAGAGTCGATTTTTCCATTTTTGTCCAAGGGGCACAGCACTGTGCGCCGTTTCTTTTTTGACGGCGGCGGTGGCGTAAGAAAATGCCTGAAGAATTGTCACTATTAATTACGTGTTTTTGTTGTTATGTTATTATTTTTGTTCATGTGAAGTCTGATAGTTTATGGTATCTAGAAAAGCAATTGAAAGCTTTAAAATGAAATTTTTAAAAGTGCCAATATTCTTTTGTTACGGTAAATTTTTCAATTGTTCATAGATATTTTGCATAGCTCATGGAAATTTTATATTTTTTTCTTGCTTCTACACTGATTTCTTTATTGACAATTCCATTACACACATGTTACATTACATTACACAGATTACATTACAAAGTGATGAACTTTGTAAACCTTAAAAATCACTCAAATAAAGAATAAAAAAAAAAAAAAAAGATTACATTACACAGATCCACTGTCTTCCGACGTTTAACATGCGTTGTACTTGCACTCAAAAAAGTAGGTATCCTAAAGACTTGGAAGGACTTGCTCATGAAAGTCACTCGTGCCATCCGTTGCAGTTTTTAAAAACATTCGAAGCTGGTAAATACTTAAAGACGGAGACAGTGCTTTGAAAGAATACCACAAGACAGTTGCTAATGTTACGCATTTTTATTAGGTTTAAATTTATTTATTTTCCACTTTTGTTTTTCTCATCGTTATGCAGGTCAAGTGTCAACGACCCCTGAACTTATCTTTGCACTCATTAAAGCGTTCATGCAATGTTATTTACACCCGGGTCGGGCGTATACAGCAAGCCTATTTTTCAGGGACAATGTCCGACGGTTGATCAAGGGGTAGGTACAGTAGTTTTAGCAAAACGTTATACTTTGCCACCGTTTTGCCAACCTGTTGTCAGAAAGTAGGCTTGCTGTCAAGGTTCGAGCCAAGGTGGTCGGCCTCATTAACCCATTTCTCGCTTAACTTTTCAAAAGGACCTAAGTAGCATTTTTTATGAATTAATTTGAATAGCGCAATCAACAGAAAAACATGAAACCAATTGATTGCAGTACTCAAATTAATTGATGAAAAAAATGTTGCTTAGGTCCTTTTGAAAAGTTAAGCGAGATTTCACTGTCGTGCCATTGAGAGTAATCTAACAATCCTCAAAAGCAGGGTTTCGACTTTTCGTTTCAATAAGACCAAAGCAAGCGTTTTTCGGGCCAAGGGAAAATCTTGTTTCGATGTTTATGTTGAGGATCATCTTTCATCCATCAATCTTTTCTCTAGAATTACCAATGGAAGATGAACGAAAATCTTGCCTATTAGATGAAAATCCTTTTCCGTTTCATTACTTTCACCTCTCACTCACTTTTCGCGAGAATTATCGCAGAACAATTACAAAATTGTATGGCCGCGCCGGGATTCGAACCCAGAATAGTAACAATAATAGCTGTGGGGATGCGCTTACTTTAGCCACACCACCACGCTATCTGTATGAAAGCGTTAAGTTATTTGTTCCACATAAGCTACTACCGTTTGCATTGACCGTTAAGTTATTTGTTCCACATAAGCTACTACCGTTTGCATTGAGTGAGCATTATGAACCCTGCTCAAAAGGAAGATGTTTGGGGGATTTTGAGTGGGGGAGATGTTCCCAGATTACCTGGGCCACCGGCGCATTGTTTTAGATCTTCCAGCTGGTGAGGTACTCGCCAAAGCAACACATATGTTGTAAATAAGTTTATATTACCCATATACGACGAAATCAAGCCATATATGAGTTACTGCAACCAAATAGCTATGAATTGTGCTGCTATGGTCTGTCAGGGCATCCAGGCCTCTTTGGAATTTTGCTACTAGCGCTCTGATCACACAAATTTGTATATGAGAAAGGTGCCATCTATGAACAGAGAAAAAATGACGCCTTCTGGATATTCTGGCATGACGGAGGTGAACAGATTGAACAGCAGAGGCCTGAGGATACTGCCCTGGGAGACGCCTGCAATGATGCCATGGGCATCGGAACTCGCTCCGCTGATTGAGACGGAATAGCATCGTCGACAGATAGTTGTTGATGAGTTTTACCAGGTAGCTGTGAAGATTGGGGCGTTGTAATTTGTTCACCAGGACATCATGCCATAAATGCCATCGACATCGAGAAAGGCCATGTCGGAAGGTTTTGAGACAATCTTGTTCCGTCTGAGGACGTTGGTAACTCCGATCAGTTGGTGTACGGTTGATCGACTGCGTCGGAAACCAAACCGTTCCTCGAGCAAGATATGGTGATGTCCAGCAGACTAAAGTAACCGGCGGTGAATCGCCTTTTCAAACAGCTTGGATAATCCTGAGAGAAGGCTGATGGGACGATAACTTTTGGGAGAGGAAGGATCCTTCCCAGGCTTTCGAATAGTGATAACATTTGCTGACTTTCAGGACGATGGGAAGCAGCTGATTTGGAGGCACTGGTTGAAGATCAGCGAGGTTGCTGCTCTGCATTAATTATCTGGTGAAATTTGTTGGTGCTATTTTATTACATTTAAAAAAAGTGTATCCGAACTTTTTGATCACGATGTAATCTGGGGTTTGTTTTCATGTTTTACAATGACTCTCAATGAATATTAATTCCTTTCCTAAAAAAAAACACACGAACAATTCAAACACTGCCTCACCCTATCTCCTACACGGGATGCCGCAAATCGTTGCGTTGTTCATTAACATCATCATTATTGGTTGGGCGAGTGTGGGTGGCAATGGAGCAGAGTCCAATTTCTCCCTTCCACAGGGCAAACCGTTTCCACCCGATGCAACAATTGACTCTTCATTTGCGAATCCTTTCAGAGTGGTTGAAGGTACGTGCATAGGACGGGAAGGGTGACTGTAGATTGGCGTTACTTTTTCCACGGGAAACTTGTGGCTGCAGGGGGTGAACATATGCTCACGATTACACTCCGCACAAGCCGTTTCCCGTATTGGGTGCGCGCACACGCATATGTGTGAGTGAATGTCGAAACATTCCAGCACACATTTGGGTTACTAATTAAATTATTTAAATCATATTTCGTTAATTATGGGTATGCACGTATTATGGAGCTTGTATTGTGAGGGAAATCCTTTTTATTATTTGTATGCAAATAAATGCCTGCTATCTGAACCTTTGGTCGGTTCGGTAGATTCGGGAGTTGGTTGTAATTATTCGAGGCTTAGCGCACAAATTGAAAGCTAATGAGCCACGCAATGAACGCCCGCGCTTTGGAAATGGAAATTATTGGCCAAATTTGAGATGCGTTTGAAGCATAATGGAATAAATTGGGAAGTGATGAAGGGAAAAAGAGAGAGTAAGTCATTTCTATGTACGTAATGTTTTCGGCTGTAATATTGTGCAATTTGATTGAGAATAACCGTTTCGTTACCACGTGGATTTGGGTTTATGTTGATCCTCTGGAATGCAACAGGTATGGGAAGGTCAAAACTGGTTTCATTCGTTTTGATCAGAAAATTGTGCGCATATTTGAGATAAATTGATGTATTGATAGTGCTCATGCATTTTACATCAGTTCATTGAAGCACAGCGCATGTTAGGCCATCATACAAGTTGAAATCTCTTCTGCTATCAGAAAATTTAATTCCATATAGAAGATTGATTGGTTTTTACCTGTCAGTTTTGTTTGTACTGTCTAATTATTTTTATTAAAAAAAAAATGTTCCAATAACAAAACAACTGTACCTTTTTATAAGTTATCTAAGTATATTTACAATTACATATTATTTATAACTTACGAGCTGTATACCTGAGGCTCCATAATAAGGATGTTCAGAAATGAAACGATCTTCAATTAGTCCGTCAGATGGATCAGCATACTATATGAAATAATGCATATGTCAATAGGTATATAATGCCTATGTTTTTAAAGCCAGTAATAACAAATTGCACACATTGCTACGGAAGTGATATATAATTTCTGACTTCGAGGAATTTATTGGCAATGTGCCATACCGAAGAATAAACGTTTTTTCCAAAACTTTTGCGTAACCGATCATAAACATGTGCGCTTGATGGACTATCTTCGCAAACGCCCGCCGTGCCACGAGGAGCGTGGTGAACAGCACCCCGAAAACCTTATCACTCACTCAATCGGTTGATTGACGTGCAGGGGTGCGAACAACCAGAACGAAATCGGATACCCCTTTTATCTGACAACAACAGCGGCATGTAATCCGTGAAATTACCATCGCCACAACAACAGCGACCGCCTATACCACCACCCACTACTGCAGCATAATGATGTGGTGGCGGCGGCGGCGGCGGCACCGTCCAGTTGTTAAACACATGTTGGGTGCACAAAGTCATGAGTTCATTTATCATTTTTACTTTTCGCAGTTCAAGCGAAAAACAATCTGTCACCTATCATTTCGGTTTCGGTTGCCCATTATCGCTATCCGTCAACATGTTGGTTTGTTTTATGAAGTTTGTTGTTTGGCTGAATATGATGTGAATGCTTGTGGTAATTATAGGTCCATTCAGCAGTGGTTTTATGGCAGAGGTGGGTAGATTATGTTCGCTTTGGTTGAGGAGAGAACAATGCAATGGATTTGTGGTTAGGTGAAATCTTGGAATCCTTGTGGTATTGTTTCTGTTTCATTCAGCAAAAGTTTCGGATTTCCAACTATTAACTATTTTTGCAACCTGTTTTTGTCAAATATGAAAAGGTTCATTTTCGTGTTGTAAAATACACACTTATTCAGAATGTCTTGGATTTAGTTCCAGGATCGTCTCTTTTTCATTTAGTATTTTTGAATATGAAAAAAAAACTTGTCGAATCGTGCATCTCGTAGTTCAATTTACACCAACCCTAATCTATCACGGAATTGGTAGCTATGCACATTTACAGTAAGAGCTTTAAAACCGATAACATACTCTCTGCGTCAAGTGATGCATCTCAGTCTATGTACTCATAAAGCAGATGCACGTCATCTACTGTTTTGCATTGTAACATGATCACTATGTCTTTCCGTGTTCGTCAGGCATCAAAGTTTTCTAGCTATGGGCTAAAAACCTCTACCGTCAATAAGATCGCTGGTCATGACTGCACGGGAAAATATCGGAGTCAGCTCTATCTGATGCACTAGAGCAGCGGCTCTCAACTTTTTCTTGAGAGGTACCCCTTCAAACTATTGCATTGATTGAGGTACCCCTCCCCCCCCTGAAAGTAGGCTTCCAGGTCTCTTGAAAGAACAATTCCATGCCCTTGAATCTCTTAAAAGTAGGCTTCCGCGCCTCTTGATAAGAGGATTCTGAGCCTCTTGCATAGCTTTAGAGCCTCTTGAATGGCGGCTTTCGAGCCACTTAAATGGAGGCTTCCTTTGCATATCGAAAGGACGCTTCTGAGCCTCTTGAAAGTATGCTTCTCAGCCTATTGGAGGGAGGGTTCTGAGGCTTTTGAAACGAGACTTCCGAGCCACTTGAAAGAAGGCTTTCGAGCCTCTTGAAAATAAGCTTCCCAGCCTCTTGAAAATAGGTTTGCGAGCTCTTGGAAATAGGCTTCCGGGTCTTTTAAAAGGAGGCTTACAAGCTTCTTGAAAGGAGCCATCCGATCTTTTTGAAAGAAGGCTTCCAACACTTTATAAAGGCGGCTTCCGAGCCTCTTGAAAGTAGACTTCCAGGCGCCTTAGAACAAGGCTTCCGGCCTCTTGAAAATAGGCTTCCCAGCCTGTTGAAAAGCACCTTCCCAGCCTCTTGAAAGCAGGCTTCCGGGCTTCTTGGAAGACGGCTTTCAGGCCTCTTGAAAGAAAATTTCCGAGCCTACTGGAGACAGGCTTCTGATCCTATTGTAAAGAGGCTTCTGATCCTATTGAAAGGAAGCCTCCGAGCCTGTTGAAAGAAGTTTTCCAAGCCTTTTGAAAATAACCTTTCGAGCCTCTTGAAAGGAGTCTTCTGTTCTTTTTTAAAGAAGGCTTCCGACCCTTTTAAAATGCGGCTACCGTGCCTCTTGAAAGTAGACTTCCGGGCGTCTTAAAACAAGGCTTCTGGCTTCTTGAAAAAAGGCTTCCCAGCCTCATGAAAGCAGGCTTCCGGGCTTCTTGGAAGACGCCTTTCAGCCCTTTTGAAAGGAAGATTCCGAGCTTTTTAGGAAGAGGATTTTGGGTCTCTCGAAGCGAGGCTTTCGGGCCTCTCGAAAGGAGGCTTCCAAGCCTCTTGAAAGGAGCTTCCCGAGCCTCTTGAAAGTAGTTTTCCGAGCTTTTTGAAAAGAACCTTTCGAGCCTCTTGAAAGGAGTCTTCCGAGCTTTTTGAAAGAAGGCTTCCGACCTTCTTGAAAGGAGGCTCCCGAGTCTTTTGAAAAGAGGATTCCGGGCATCTCAAAGCGAGGCTTCCGGGCCTCTTGAAAGGAGATTTCCAAGTATCTCGAAAGGAGGTTTCCAAGCATCTCGAAAGGATGCTTCTGAACATATTGGAAGGAGGCCTTCGAGCTGCTTGGGTGAATGCTTCCGAGAAGCAAAGCACTCCGATCAAATAAAGTTCGTCGCCGTACCAAACTGACTATCTACAAAATGCTCATTAGACCGGTAGTTATTATGTACAAGACAAAGTTTTGAAATGAAAAATACACAATTGCCAAAACTTTATCAACACGTTTCGATTGTAATTGTAATGCGTCCACCATTACGCATTTTTGTTCGAGGTACCCCCTAGGACCAGCGAAGGTACCCCTGGTTGAGAACCGCTGCACTGGAGCATGGGTCCTTCGCGCACAAGAAGCTCACTCTTCGGAATCCCTAAAGAAATTTAATCAGAATTTTCAAATAAAAATTTATGGGTTTCCTAAGGGTCCAATGGTTTGGAATTTCTATGAGAAATTATTTGGAATTCTCACGCGAATTTGCTTCAAATTTCTAAAGAAAATTGTTCCGAGTTTCCATTGGAAGTCCTTTGGATTTCCATCGGAAGTCCTTCCAATAAATATTCTTCGGAGTGTCCACAGCACATCTAGCCAAACTCCATTTGGCCGAATAGAACGTTTGGCCGAAACGATTAGGAGGTCGAAAAAGATTTGGACGAAAGCTACATACCCTACGATTGCCCTGACAAACCATGTCCCTAACAATGCTCAATTTCAACCGGTCAAACGACCGTCTAAGACGAGTTGAATACATTCCACTAAAAGAGCTTAAAATATTTTTTCGGTCAAACGACTTTTTTCGGCCAAAAGACCGAGCCGAGCTGGCTGAATGACATTTTCGGTCGTACACCCAGGTTTTTTTTACACGGTTTGGTTTTGGTCGTTTAAGACCTTCAGCGTCAATGAAGCAATGAGTTAACCCCACGAAAAAATTCACAAAAAATCAAAGAAAATTCAGGGGGTATTTACAAAGCAGTGAAAGTTCAGGTTAACCAAGAAATTAATGAATTCCAACCGTGTAAAAAAAAACCTGGGTGTATGTCCATTTCGGCCAAGTTACATTTTCAGCCTAATGGATCATTCTGACAAACGACGACTTCGGCCAAATGGCAATTTCAGCCAAAAGACCAGTTCAGCTGAAAACGTCATTTTCGGTCGTTTGTCCATTTCGGCCAAATGGTATTTTCGACCAGATTGGCTTCCGCCTAATGGTTTGTTCGACCAAGAAACTTTTGACCTTGTCGCCATCGATCAAACACCCTTCCCGTCCTTTGGCTGAAAGTTATTCGGCGGAAACCCATTTGTTAAATGCTTTTTGGCCATCTAGCCGAAATGGTCGTTCGGCCGAGAATGTATTTGGAATGTCATACGACCAAACAGTATTTTCGGCTAAACAACTTTCTTGATAAAATACCAGTTCAGCCGAACGACATTTCCGGCCAAAAGACATTTTCGGTCGTATGTCTATTTCGGTTTTGGCTGGTTTGTCCGTTCGAATGACATGGTTGGCAGTACGACGGCTTTGTGGAGCTTTCGCCCGAAATCGTTGCACACCATCCATCGTTGCTTCTATCGACCTTGTAAACTTCTGGAGAATGCAGTTTTCATCCATGATTTTTCATGGCTCTACAAGGTCTATACTGTCGTACATATCGTACATATCAAGGGTTGCTAATCCGGACGCCTCCAAGGTAGTCAAGTTAGGGAGCGTCAAGGTGGGGTGGTCGGTATGCCTTGTGAGCATATACGAGCAACCCGAAATTTGCTTCAATTGCCTGGAACCAGGCCACAAGCAATGGAACTGCAAAGAAGCAGAAGCAAGCTCTGTCGACGCTGCGGATTGGAGGGACATAAGGCACAATCCTGCACGAACCCTCCCAACTGTTTGATCTGTTCCAGGAAAGCTGCGAACAGCAAGCACCCCATGAGGGGGTTCGAAGTACCCGGCGTTTAAGCGTGCTGCAAAATCACAATGCAGGTAGCGCTGCTAAACCTGAACCACTGTGATGCAGCCCAGCAACTGCTGTGTCAGACAATTGCTGAATGGGGGACGGATATCGCCATCATAGCAGATCCTCACCGGGTACCCGCCAGGAACGGTAATTGGGTCATCGATGGGTCTAAAATGGCAGCGATATGGACAACGGGGAAATACCCAGTCCAAGAGTTGGTGTCTTCGATACACGAGGGCTTCGTCATTGCCAAAATTAACGGGGTCTTCTTCTGCAGCTGCTATGCGCCTCCTCGATGGTCGATCGAGCAGTTCGGTCGAATGCTAGATTATTTGACGGCTGATGGGGCGTAGGTTGGTGGTGATAGCGGGGGACTTCAACGCTTGGGCCGTGGAATGGGGAAGCCGATCCACGAATCAACGGGGGCAGATCCTGCTGGAATCACTGGCCATGTTGGATGTGGACTAGGCTAATGTCGGTACCAAAAGTACCTACAGCTGGAACGGGGCCGAGTTGATTATCGACGTTACGTTCTGGAGCCCTGGCCAAACGAGTAGTTCGAACTGGAGGGTAGATGATGGCTACACTCACAGCGACCACCTGGCGGTTCGCTACAGTTTCGACTATACGACCAGCATTCAGCGGACGGAAGAAGAAGCGAGGCCTAGCCCTCGTATGTGGAAAACATCATACTTCGACGACGAGGTGTTTCAGGTAGCGCTCCGCCGCGAGCACAATACTCTCGGTCTGAGCGGCGAGCAGCTGGTAACAGTACTCTCGCGTGCATGCGATGCCACCATGCCTAGGAAAGTCCACCCTAGGAATGGGAGGCCACCGGCTTACTGGTGGACTCAAGCAATTGCGAACCTGCGCCGTGCCTGCCTACGGGCAAGGAGGCGGATGCAGCGAGAACGCACAGAAGAGGAGCGTGTTGAACGACGGGTGGCGTTCGTGGCTGCTAGAGCCGCTCTGAAGACTGAGATTAGATCGAGCATAACAGCCTGCTTCGAGGGCCTGTGTCAAAGTGCCAACGCGAATCCATGGGGTGACGCCTATAGGGTCGTAATGGCCAAGACACGTGGGGCGATGGCCCCTACAGAGCGGTCTCCAGAGATGCTGGAGAGGATCATCTCGGGGCTCTTCCCACGTCACGACCCAAGTCCCTGGCCTCCCTTTGTGGAGCTGCCACGGGCCAGGGTGGCTGACGAGGGAAGAGTAACGGTGGCGGAACTTGCGGGGATTGCACAGTCCCTTAGTGTAGGTAAGGCGCCAGGACCGGATGGTATTCCGAACCTGGCCATCAAAGCGGCCATTGCCGAGGCTCCCGAGATGTTCAGATCTGTCATGCAGAGATGCCTGGACGAGGGAGTCTTCCCTGAAGCATGGAAAAGGCAGAGCTTGGTCCGAGGGGGATCCGTCGGCATATAGACCAATATGCCTGCTTGATACGGCGGGGAAGGTGCTCGAGAAGATCATCCTCAACAGGTTGTTGATACGCACGGAGGGTGCGGATGGTCTATCAAGTAACCCGTTTGACTTCCGAAAGGGTAAGTCGACCGTACACGCTATCTTGTCGGTTACCAAATCCGCGGAGATAGCTATCCAGCGTAAGAGGAGGGGAGTTCGCTATTGTGCTGTAGTGACTCTCGACGTGAGGAATGCTTTCAATAGTGCCAGTTGGGCAGCTATTGCAGATGCGCTCCTGCGTCTTGGAATTCCCGAGAACCTGTACAAGATTCTCGGAAGCTACTTCCAGAATCGAGTACTGGTATACGACACGGAGGCGGGTCGGAAGTGCGTTGACATAACCTCAGGGGTTCCGCAAGGTTCCATACTGGGTCCGGTGTTATGGAACGTCATGTACGACGGTGTCTTGAGGTTGAAGTTCTCGGTGGGCGTGGTAATCGTCGGCTTCGCTGACGATATTACGCTGGAGGTCTAATGCGAATCGATCGAAGAGGTGGAGTTGACTGCAGCCCACTCGATTGCAATTGTGGAGGAGTGGATGAGTTCCAGGAAGTTAGAACTGGCTCACCACAAGACTGAGGTAGTTGTTGTTAACAACCGAAAGTCGGAGCAACAAGCGGTGATAAGGGCAGGCAACTGCACGGTCACCTCTGAACGCTCCATCAAAGTCTTGGGGGTAATGATCGACGATAAGCTCACCTTTGGTAGCCACGTCAATTACGCCTGCAAGCGTGCCTCCACAGCTATAGTGGCATTGTCCCGGATGATGTCCAATAGCTCTGCGGTTTATACCAGCAAGCGCAAGCTTCTGGCTAGCGTTGCTATGTCCATACTGAGGTATGGGGGGGCAGCTTGGGGCACGGCCCTGCGTATTAACTGCTACAGAACGAAGTTAAAAAATACGTATAGGCTCATGTGCCTAATAGTTGCGAGCGTGTACCGTACCGTGTCGCACGATGCACTTTGCGTCATCACCGGTATGATGCCTATTGACATCGTTATCGGTGAAGACATAGAGTGCTTCGAAATGCGCGGCACGAGAGGCATCCGTAGGACTGTCAGGTTGGCCTCAATGGTCAAATGGCAGCGTGCCAGTTCCACTAGGGGTAGATGCACACATAGGTTGATACCGGAGATAGGTACGTGGGTCAAGAGGCGCCATGAGGAAATCACTTTCCACCTGACCCAGGTCCATACAGGCCATGTTTGCTTCAGACAGTACCTACACCGGTTCGGACACTCGGCCTCGCCCGAGTGTCCGGTGTGCGTAGGTTTAGAGGAAACGGCGGAACACGTGTTGTTCGTGTGCCAGCGTTTTCGCACAATGCGTGACCACATGCTTGCCACATGTGGTCTGGACACTACCCCGGACAACCTAGTCCGAAGGATGTGTAAAGATGAAGTTGGCTGGAACGCCGTTTTATCGGCTATCGTCCAAATCGTCTCGCAGCTACACAGAAGGTGGCGCGTGGACTCGAGGAATGGCTAGTTCAGGCGCAAATAAGAGGTGGTCCAAGGGTTCGGAGTCGGCTTCATGGGTCATACCGGTGCCCTGTGGTCGAACTCGATCCTTTTATCGAACAAGTGGCCGCGTGAAGAACAACATGGTATCGTCGTTTTCGCGGCGTCGGTCAACCGGGCGGGTTCCGAGCCCGAGGACGGAAAGGGGTCCTCGTCAAGGCTGGGGCAGGCGTAGGCACCGCGTCGGCAAGTCCCTCTGTGTGCTGGCGAATAGGCCCTATCACAGAGAGGTCATTTTGGGGTGCACACGGCATCATCATTCTTGATACCAGTCGTGCAGAGGGAAGCAGGCGCGAAGTCGACCCTTCCCACCTTCCGAGGACATAGGGCGTGGTAAGGCCACCTGGAAAGCCGGCAATGCGCTGGCACGATACCATGGTGTTCTTCTAAAAAAGCGAGTCACGATGTTCGATGCTGCAAGGACACGCAGCTAACCTCGAGGGTGCGTTATGCACTGGCCCCCTTTTGAAGCATTACTTTCTGGTTGTACCGAAGGGACGATGGGCTTGGCGGCAATGGAAACGGTTTAGCGGGTCGGGGATGCAGTCCTGCCTCCCTCGTTTGCTGTTGGAGGTGGCCCCTAACCCCGCACTTCCAAGACAACCCAGGATGTCTGTTGAGCAGATTCCCCCTCCATTGCTTAGGAAGAAAAAAAAGGGTTGCTAATCCGTGATTGATCAGAACTGGAGTAAACTGCACTAAGATCCAAGGTTGGGATTTACCTTCTCATATTGCCAGATTCAGGCAAATCCCGACCCAAAGGATACTTTCCGCAATATCCAACTCCGTAGAATGTACTTGTGAAGGCGTCGCTTCTAGCTGAGTAAGTACTACATCAAACTTTCGTTCTACTTTTTAGATACGGTAAAGATGCCGAGGTCAGGAGTAGTAATCCTCGTGCTTTTATTGCATTTGTCTTAGATTGTAATCGAGGATTACACCCACCGACCTACCCTGATTTCTGACAGCAGTCTAAACGGGAATTTGAGAAGAAACATGACAAACATCAACGAAGCATTGCGTAATAATGTCACGCTTTAATTTTTCTGTTTTCAACGAAGCTTATTGATTTAATTTCAATTGGAACAAAATGTAATTTTAAAAGAAACCATTTTTATTGGCATATACAAACGTAATAATCGAATAAACGAACAAAATACGACTATAGTTTGTTTTTTTTTACCTTTCTCTTATACAAAGTATACGTAAAGGCTATAGGATCACCCCAAAACCGAAATTTCGATAGATTTCGGCTATTCGATCTGGCATTCCGTTTCAGAGTTATTATATGTTTTTCTAATGCGCGAGAAAGGCACCACCAACGCTACGTGGACTAATCTGTTTTTTTTTTTAATAAAAAAAAGACTTACCCAATCGTTTTACTTTGAAGTTGTCACCTGCAAATAGAAAATAAAATGGTAAAATTTATTTTATTCACTCTTTTTGTTATAAGTAATTAGTGTAGATAGAAGAGTTACGTATGCATAATTGCCTCTTGAGTTATTTGAAGGTTCAGATTTTATATTTGTGTCTTGAACTATTGTTTATAAACAACCTATTTTAGACAGCACTAAAAGTGCGTTCAAAATATGATGCAAACCAACGTTCTCGTCTCTTACCACACCACTGATCACCATAGATCTGTTTAAAAGCTTTGTAACGATATATAAATATGTTACTTTTGAGACGAAAACATGGCAAAGCTGTCCGTTTTCCCAAAAAAACGTAAAAATATAATTTCTAGGAGGGGCTAGTTTGAACGCCCCCACTCCTCCCTTAAAAATCTAAAAAATAAAAACCGTCCTGATTATAGAAATAAAGGTTATTAGTAAAGAGGCTGCACTCATAACAAAGAGATGAAGTGTCAAAATTGGAACAGCGCATTTGCTGTCAAATCGGTTGTTCCAATCGAGCACAAGGTTGTTAAAGGTAGGAGTATTGCGTCTCTTTGTTTTTAATCCAGGCTCGTTAGTTATTAGCTGTGTATTCATCACATTTTACTCGCCCAAATCGAAAATTAGCCTTTTGGTAGTTTTGGCCACACCTTTATATGGGGCTGTCCTATAAGCCATTTTATAGAAAGCTCAATTGACAGGAGACCAAATACTAATATTTACATTTTACAAGGAACATTTGCGAAAATGAAATGAAATGATGATGATGATGACGAAATGATGATGGTTTATATGCAAATTTACCAAAACAAAGACCGAGCCGTCCACTCAAAATTTCGATCAGCTGTTCGAATCTGTTTCATAAAATGGCTTATTGTGCACACGTGAAAGGATCAGAGCCCCGCATGTGGGTTACAAGAATCCCATCGGTTGTCTAGCAGCCAGCAGCTCATATGTCACGCCGTTTCACGCTCATCGATATCCATCGATTTGCCGTTTTCCATGTTTTCCTCCACATAACGTGCCCGCTCAAGCTCATTGGAGCGTTCACAGATCGCATATAAATACGCACCGAGTTCGAGGTTCACTTTTAGGGATGTCGGAACGCTCCACCGAAAACCATACCCCGTCGAACAACAGTGGCTGGAGTGATGGAGCGAAAGTATGAAGTTACCCTCAACCGGTTTCCGCCGCTTTCCTGGCCCATCTCGATATGCTGTTTGTTATGGGAGCCGCTCTTGCGGAAAAACTGATAAGGGTTTCCCAGCTAGTGCACCTCTAGACTGAAGACTAGAGCGAGGAAATGGTTCGAAGTTTAGCTTCACATCCAACCCTTGTCTGTCCATCAACCATCGTCGTCGTCGTCATCAGCAACTGGTTGCGCGGTTGATTTTTCAGTTCATATTCCACCACACTGGAAGAGTTCATCGGTTGTTGGAAGCCCGGGATGGGAAGAACTTTTTCGATGGATGAGATTTTGATAGGTATTTGCTGTTGTTTGGTTGGAAAGGGAGGTGGGAAAAAGAAGGTGCAGAACTTTTTAGTACTTTTTCCGAGTGAAAAGATGAATTTGTGATGTTGAGCGGTTTCGTACAAGTAGTGCCCATGTAAAGATGGGATGCATATCAATTTTGATTCTTTGCCAGCAAGGTCATTGCAGAACATTTTGTACAGGAGGTTTGCGCATATTGTTCGTTGTGATAAACGACACCTTTGATGGAACTTTTCAACAGCCAAGCATTTTCTGGTCAATTTGGGATACTCAATAGAAATGAACATTGATATGTAGATCATTTTTTCTCAAACATCATTTTTATGCATGATAGAAGTCATTCTTAATATAATCACACTTAAAAAAAATCAAATAGGGTTAAGGCAGGCATTTTCCTTTTTCGTCAACGTCAACTTTTTCGTAAGCTCAGGAGAAACCAAGACAAAATTTTCAAAACAACTTATCTGCTTTTGTAAACAAAGATTCAAACGACGATTTGACGAATCTGATAGCTCTCCCACGCAAACCAATATCATCAACAGGTTGCGGAAACCTTCACCTACCTATTGGTGGTGTTGGTTTGCGTGGGAGAGCTATCAGATTAATCAAATCGTCGTTTGAAACTTTGTTTACAAAAGCAGATAAGCCGTTTTGAAAATTTTGTCTTGAAACGTTCTGATATAGGTAATGGAGATCAAGCAAATGAACGTTGCTTTCGTTGGTTTTAGCCCCTACGACGATGGACGGAAATACTTGCCGTGTCCCTACGTGCTTAACATACGTAGAGTGCATTTCTAGACAATCGCGAAATAATTCACTTTTGATTATATAATTTGCATTTTTTTCCTGTGAATTCGTCGATGCCCAAATTAAATCAAACAATTAGATACCAACATTACACCAGTCCATGTTCCAGTCGTACAAGCCCCAAGCACTCAATTCCCGATTCAGCCATCCGCAACTGCCACAAACGGGCAGCCTTGTTGAGCAATTCGAGGAGTGGACAGACCACATTTCGACCCCGCAGGGTGCAATAATTGTCACGAAGGATAAATAATTCGTGCTATTTTTAACATTCGAGGAATTATTTGATTTACTGAGATAGCGAGGGCTCGCGCGGTCTCGCCTCGTCGGCCGAAATATCGAAGCCCCATCCGTGGCCATGGCAACGACAAACGAAACGTGAAACAATTCGTCAGTTCGTGTTTGTTTCGCCATCGTTCTCAATGTCTGTGGTTGATGATGGTTGGCAAGTATCGAAGCGAAGGAAGCAGGGTCGGCCGATGACGATCCGGTCGGTACAAGTTCCTGATGTTTTGTTTCTATTTTGCAATAATTTATGTATTGCGGATCTTTTCAAAATTTTCCATTTTGCGGATTCCGCAAAGTTCTACCGCAGCTGTCAAAGTTCTACCGCCAGCCTGCAACTCTTCAATACACTGAAACAAAAATGTGGTAATTGGCGTTCTCATCGTAGAATGCCATGTCAAATAGCAGAGAAAAGGTATGAAGTGACAGCTTCGGTAGTTTGAAAATTGAACCGGAAAAGGAAAGTTTTCTCTGGAACAGCAATATTTAATAGAATATGCCCGTCCTAGACCTCACACCGCGTATTTAGCTGCACGCATGTCTATAATATTTGGCGATCAGCAAATCTGATTTTTTGTGTGCATACTGCAATGAAGCAAATATGATAAAGTGGTCTACGCTATTGCCTGTCGAACCTCTTGAAAGACGCTTCCGAGCCTCTTGAAAGGAGGCTTCCGAGCCTCTTGAAAACAGGCTTCCGAGCCTCTTGAAAGAAGGCTTCCGAGCCTCTTAAAAGGAGGCTTTCATGCCTCTTGAAAGGATGCTTCCGAGCCTCTTGAAAGGATGCTTCCAAGCCTCTTGAAAGGAGGCTTCCGAGCCTCTTGAAAGGAGGCTGCAGAGCCTTTTGAAAGGAGGCTTCCGAGCCTCTTGAAAGGAGGCTTCCGAGCCTCTTGAAAGGAGGCTTCCGAGCCTCTTGAAAGGAGGCTTCCGAGCCTCTTGAAAGGAGGCTTCCGAGCCTCTTGAAAGGAGGCTTCCGAGCCTCTTGAAAGGAGGCTTCCGAACCTCTTGAAAGGAGGCTTCCGAGCCTCTTGAAAGCAGGCTTCCGAGCCTCTTGAAAGGAGGCTTCCGAGCCTTTTTATTCATTTATTTCGTCAAACATAATGTAGACTACATTAAAAAACTTATAACTATGTTCTATTGTAACTAATGTTCCTAAAATATTTTCTTAGGCTCATACGAGGCATGGCTAAATCAATTGCTTCACAATACTGATTGTAAACAGACATCATTTGATTCATTGGACTAAATTTTGCATAATTTGTTCGATGATGACAGGTGGCAAACAAGTTTCGATTTCTCAATTGCCGAGTAGGAGTGTAAAAATTTAAACAAGACAATAGTTTGGTGGAATCAATGCGGTGCGAAACAATATCATTCACAAATGAGATCATGGCAAACTCACGACGCTTTTTCAATGATTGGATATCTATAAGCATACATCGCGCCTCGTACGACGGAAGTGGGAATGTTGTCCACCCTAATTTGCGTAAGGCATATAAAAGGAATTGCTTTTGAATTGATTCTATTCGATCATCATCATATACGGAGACCATACAATACTACAATATTCTATAATTGATCTGACATACGCAACGTACAAAGTTTTAATTGTATAAGGATCTTGAAAGTTATAACCTGGGAGGGAGATCCAGATACTACACACGAAATAACAATAAAATTAAACGTCATGGCGCAAGAAAATTATCGACGAGCAAAATATACCAAAGCAAGCGTCACACGGACTGACCAATTTTTGTTTTGCGTGTCATCGATGTTTTCGTTGATTTCGTTGAAGCCGGTGCGTGACTTTCTCGAGTTTCAGATAACGTTCCGAGTACGGGAATTTGAAATATGAAGTGTATCGTGAATTTCTCTCTCCCGGAGTATTGAATTAAGAAGTGTCCGGAACAAAGCCGTTTTTCGCTTCCCTATGGAGGGAATCACAAATGCGGCGGATTAAATTCAGTATACATAAAATACGAATCTCTTGTCAGCATGTCAGCATCTATCTCGACCAACTCAATAACCAAAACTCATTCAAAGTCATTTTTATAAAATTTAATAATTTTGTCGATATTTCTTCACACTAATTTATTCCTAATGTAATGATATAAATTTCAATGAATCGTTATCTAAATTCTTGTAAAGTATGATATCAATGCAATGATATAGTTTGAAAAAGCATTTTAAAGACGAACACCGGAACATCTTTACCACTTCAAAATAACGACATGAGCATTCATGAAACGTTATCTGATTTCTAATAAAGTACGATATCAACGCAATGATATATGTTGACAAATAATTTCATAAAAAATCACCGCTACATCTTTATCCCTTTTTGTTCATCAAATCATCGGTATTTTGGCGTGTGTTTATCTCCGGAAGTTTATATTTTTGAAATAAAAATTTATTGAATGAAACGACATTAGCTTTTTGATTATGAAGTCGTCATGAAGAACCATTTCACAAGGACATTGCCGGTAGTTGATGTTTTGAGGTAAGGAGAATAATTCCACTACATATTGATTATATTTGAATGAAAATTATATGGGATAGAATGTTAATGCAATTTAGCTATTACCAATTAAAACTACATTGTGGTCTAATGATTAAGATCTCTGAGCAAAGGTTCTACAGTATTTTTTCTTCCAGGTTCGGTTAACGATTAAGCAAATAAATAAATAAATAAAAATCTGCATAAAAGAAAACTCTCGATGTTCCTCTGAAGAACCTAAAATTAAAGTTCTTATCAAAAATTCTGACATATCGATAAAGTATAACGGTGAAAAATCATATCGTTTTAACCGTTTTAACGGTATCGATATTTTGGAAAAGATCCTTTGCAATTTTTGAGTAATTTAAAATTCTTTATGAAACGACATCGATCGCTATCGATGGTTCATAAGAAAACTTTTAAAATTGGATATGAAGAATTTTGAAGAAACTTAAAGAAATGGTTGGCAAGGATTGTTTATTCATGTTGGCAAATGTGTTTTTATTTTTTTTTTGCATTTCGAAGTAGCTTGTTTCATTACGGGTGGGGAAAGATGTAAGTTGCAAAGCGCAATCTCTCTTCCATGCTTTCACCAGATTCGGACGACGAACACTTCCTACAGATTTTTTTTCATATCGTCAAAATCCGACTATTCACGATTAAAATTACGGAATAAAAATTACTATAGCTGCGGATTGGGTTGATTTCGAAGAACGTGAAACGAGCGATGCAGATAATGAATTAATAAGTGATAAGCAAAGGGAGTCATTGCATGAAGATGTATCCTAGACGTCTCCTTTTTTCTTTACAATGGACACCATTTTCAAACGAATTTCACAGTTCGATTGTATTAGGCATTTTTTTGTTTAACAACCGTCATTTCAAATATAGATTGATAATGTTCAATATAATTTTCTGCTTTTTATAGTTTTCAAGCAAATGATCAATATCGATACTCCCCATTTATTAAACATTTTCAGCTAGGTCTGCGGTGACGTTTCATGACAACTAAAGTTAGGTCTGCACTGACATTCATATTTTTTGAATCTGAATCTCCCTCCCAGGTTATAACTAAATCTTTTAATAAAACTGAGCATATTTGTTGCTCTATGGATAATGGTGTTGTAGTGGTCAGTAAAGGTTAGCTTAGCATCTAAGATTACACCCAAATCTCTAACCCTTTCACATTTTTTTACTGGTTGATTTCCTAGAGTTACCGTTATCGATGGTGTGCTCCGTTTTCTACTGAAAGTGATCAAATTACATTTCTTGACATTAAGTTGTAGTAAGCTTTTGTTACACCAGTTATCAAATATGCGTATTTCGTTCAAGTAGATGTCATTGTCAACAGTATTTTTGATTTCCATAAATAGTTTCATATCGTCCGCATAAATAAGGATTTTAAGATGCTTAAGAATGAGTGATATATCGTTTACAAACAATATGAATAGAAGAGGTCCTATATGCGAGCCTTGGGGAACTCCAGATGTTACATTGACTGGAAGCGACTGTTTCCCTTCAAATCGTACTATTTGTTGGCGGTCAGTTAAATACGATTCAATCCACTTAAGGAATCTCATCTCAATTCCTAATTTCTCAAGCTTGAAAATAATCGTAGGAATATCAAGTCTATCAAATGCTTTGCTAAAGTCTGTGTAAAGCGCCTCAACATGACTACCTTTGTCCATAGCATTCAATGAGTAATTTACAAATTCTAAAAGATTGGTAGTAGTCGAACGTCCTTTAAAGAACCCGTGTTGTGCATCTGTTATTATATGTTTTATTTGGTTGAACATCCTTCTATTGATGATTGATTCAAAAAGTTTAGGAATACATGAAATAATGGCCACTCCACGATAATTTCTAATATCAGATTTAGAAATTGGTATTAGAAAAGACTTCTTCCATTCTTTTGGAAAGCTACTGGTTTCTAAAGATAACTTGAATAACCAAAATAAAGGTGTCGTAAATTCGCTTGCCAACTTTTTCAAAAACATAGGTGGAATTCCATCTGGTCCGGATCCTTTTGAGGCATCCAAATTCTGTAGAGCTGCCAAAATCTCCGTTGCATTAATTTGGTTTACACCAACACTGCTTAAATAGTCAGGAAAATTTGAAAAATATTCATAATCACGATCACTTTCGGAAAATTCAGAATATGTCTCTTGAAAAAAGGTTGCAAAAAGAGTACAAATTTCTTCAGCATTATCTCCTAATTTTTCATCTAAAGTCATTTTTTATGGTAAATTGCTGGATTTTAGCTTGGTTTTGGCATACTCGAAAAAGTTTTTTGGACATGATTTGATTTCATTTTCGGTTTTAGCATTATACTCCGTAAGAGCCGAAGACATGGCTAAACTAAGTTGATCGCAAATATTCAAATAGTTTTCTAAATTTTCTTGACTTGTGTATTGTTTATGAAGTTTATGAGCCTTTTGCTTTCGGTTTTTCAAATTTTTGATTTGTTTGTTGAACCATATTGGGTTTTTTGAGTTATAATTGCGACGTTTCCTCACGAGTGGTACTTCATTCCGAACAATGTCTAATAAAATTGCATAAAAGTCTGTAACAGCACAGCACATTCAATGTCAGTTTGATTTTGTAAAATTTGTTGCCAATTAGCTCTGTTCAATTTTTGTTTAATGTTGTCAAAATTTGCATTTTTATAATCGAGAAGATTTTCGAAATCATAGCCATAAGGATCATGGTTCCGATGCACAAATACAGAGTATTCTATTGCTGTGTGAAATGCTTCATTTTTCCATAACGGCGATAGAGACTCATTTACACAGAAATCATCGAGAGTGTTTGTGAATAAAAAGTCCAAATAGCAATTTTGTCGATTTTTCACATGATTGATTTGATTCAAGCAGTTTTGCAGTTTTTTCAAAAATAAATTGTAAAGTCTCATTTTCACCGACAACTGGCAGCAAAATACTTTCATTCTCAGAATCTGGAATGAAGTCTGCATTACGTTGGTTGAAATCGCCGTAAATGTAAACTTTGAATTCAGGAGGAAAATGGGAAATAATTTCATCGGCATTATGGAAGAACTTTTGAGGATTTACAAGCTTGATCTGGAGGAAAGTACACTGTTGCAAAAATGTGAGTTTCACCATCAGTATGCGTTTTTACCCACACATGCTCAAATTCATTAAATTTGGTAGAATCAATGAGCTCCGAATTATGTTTTGAGGAAATTGCGATGAGAACACCTCCGCCAGACATTCTTTGCGCTAAGACGAGATCTCGGTCATCTCTAAAACATTATAATCACTACCAAAAACTTCCTCGCTTTTAACGCTTTCTGACCAACTTGTTTCAGTTCCTAAAATAACCGAGAAAGCGGAACTCAAAATTTGTTTATGTATTTCGTACCGTTTGTTAGCCCTTTTCATACGATTGAGGTTCTGACAGTATAAGAGGAGTTCTGTTGCCTGTGCGATTGATGAAGTTTTTGGAAGTTCGTCAATACCATTACAATTTTTACGACTTCCTCCAATGAGTGCGTTAAGTTGATCGGAAGTACTATTTGTTGGTCACATTCTGCATCTCCGACTGCGTCAATTCCTTTAAAAACCCGTCTGTTGGCAGGAGCACGAAGAACAGTGATTTGTGAAAGAGCTCCTTAGCGCCGGTCCAAATGCCCAATTGGGAGATTATGAACTGTCATGACTAGGGTTCAGTGTTTCTCCTCGTTGAAAATTTATGCCGCGGTTTTTAACTGGTCCCGAAAACATGGCTTTTGCTGCTGTAAGCAAATCCTTATCCGGGGGGAGAAATCCATTACGATTGTGATTATGGTTGTGCGCGTTATGGTTGACATTCTTGTTGCTATTATTTTCGCATTTATTCCGGTTCATAAAGCTGTTCCGATCATTGTGGTTCATGCGAATATGGTTGTGATTATTGTCGTTGTTTCCATTGAAATTGTTGATTCTGCTTCTGTTGACCATTTTTCTGCTTATGTCGTTGTTGTTGTGTCTTTTGTTGATGAAGTTATTGTTGCTGGTATTATTGTTTTTGTTGTTGAAATTATTGTTGTTGTATCTTCTGTTGATATTGAAGTTGCTATTTTTGTTTTGGTTGTTGAAATTATTGTTGTTTTTGTTTTGCCTTTCTCGTATACTAAGTATACGGTAAAGGCTATATGATCGCTCCAAAAACAAACTTTTTATAGAAGGCCCGGAGACCCATAGTGTTATAAACCGATCGACTCAGTTCGACGAATTGAGGTGATGTCTGTGTGTGTGTGTATGTGTGTGTGTGCGCAAAACTACTCAAAAAATGTCACTCATTTTTCGGGCACTTATCCTCAATCGATTTGCTCGCAACAAGTTGCATTCGACGCAGAATCCTATCCCATTGTTTCCTATTTGAAATTGGCCAGATCGGACTATGGAATCAAGAGTTATGGCCAAAATACAAATTCATACGAAAAAATCGCGTAAAAAATGTCACTCATTTTTCGGGCACTTATTCTCAACCGATTTGCTCGCAACAAGTTGCATTCGACGCAAAATCCTGTCCCATTGTTTCCTATTTGAAATTGGGCAGATCGGACTATGGGATCAAAAGTTATGGCCAAAATACAAATTCATACAAAAAAATCGCGTAAAAAATGTCACTCATTTTTCAGACACTTATCCTCAACCGATTTACTCGCAATAAGTTGCATTCGACGCAGAATCCTATCCCATTGTTTCCTATTTGAAATTGGCCAGATCGGACTATGGGATCGAAAGTTATGGCCAAAATACAAATTCATACGAAAAAATCGCGTAAAAATGTCACTCATTTTTTGGGCACTTATCCTTAACCGATTTACTCGCAATAAGTTGCATTCGACGCAGAATCCTATCCCATTGTTTCCTATTTGAAATTGGGCAGATCGGACTATGGGATCGAGAGTTATGGCCAAAATACAAATTCATACGAAAAAATCGTGTAAAAATGTCACTCATTTATCGGGCACTTATCCTCAACCGATTTGCTCGCAACAAGTTGCATTCGACGCAAAATCCTGTTCCATTGTTTCCTATTTGAAATTGGGCAGATCGGACTATGGGACCAAAAGTTATGGCCAAAATACAAATTCATACAAAAAAATCGCGTAAAAAATGTCACTCATTTTTCGAGCACTTATCCTTAACCGATTTACTCGCAATAAGTTGCATTCGACGCAGAATCCTATCCCATTGTTTCCTATTTGAAATTGGCCAGATAGGACTATGGGATCGAAAGTTATGGCCAAAATACAAATTCATACGAAAAAATCGTGTAAAAAATGTCACTCATTTTTCGGGCACTTATTCTCAACCGATTTGCTTGCAATAAGTTGCATTCAACGCAGAATCCTGTCCCATTGTTTCCTATTTGAAATTGGCCAGATCGGACTATGGGATCGAAAGTTATGGCCAAAATACAAATTCATACGAAAAAATCGTGTAAAAAATGTCACTCATTTATCGGGCACTTATCCTCAACCGATTTGCTCGCAACAAGTTGCATTCGACGCAGAATCCTGTCTCATTGTTTTCTATTTGAAATTGGCCAGATAGGACTATGGGATCGAGAGTTATAGCCAAAATACAAATTCATACGAAAAAATCGCGTAAAAATGTCACTCATTTTTCGGGCACTTATCCTCAACCGATTTGCTCGCAACAAGTTGTATTCGACGCAGAATCCTGTCCCATTGTTTCCTATTTGAAATTGGCAAGATCGAACTATGGGATCGAAAGTTATGGCCAAAATACAAATTCATACGAATAAATAGCGTAAAAAATGTCACTCATTTTTCGGGCACTTATCCTTAACCGATTTGCTCGCAACAAGTTGCATTCCACGCAGAATCCTGTCCCATTGTTTCCTATTTGAAATTGGCCAGATCGAACTATGGGATCGAAAGTTATGGCCAAAATACAAAATCATACGAAAAAATAGCGTAAAAAATGTCACTCATTTTTCGGGCACATATCCTTAACCGATTTGCTCACAACAAGTTGCATTTGACGTAGAATCCTGTCCCGTTGTTTTCAATTGAAAATTGGCCATATCGGACTATGGGATCGAAAATTATACCATTTTTTGCCTTTCTCGTATACTAAGTATACGGTAAAGGCTATATGATCACTCCAAAAACAAACTTTTTATAGAAGGCCCGGAGACCCATAGTGTTATATACCAATCGACTCAGTTCGACGAATTGAGGTGATGTCTGTGTGTGTGTGTGTATGTGTGTGTGTCTGTGCGCACCCATGTACCAAAATGTAGCAAAAGTTTCACTCATTTTCCGGGCACTTATTCTTAACCGATTCGACGCAGAATTCTATCCCATTATTTCCTATTGAAAATTAGCCAGATCGGACTATGGGATCGAAAGTTATGGCCAAAATACTTTTTTTACGGAATAATCGCGTAAAAAAGTGTCATTCATTTTTCGGGCACTTATCCTCAACCGATTTCCTCGCAACAAGTTGCATTCGACGTAAAATTGTGTCTCATTGTTTCCTATTGAAAATTGACCAGATCGGACTATGAGATCGGAAGTTACGGCCAAAATTTTTTTTTCACGGAATAATCGCGTAAAAAAGTGTCACTCATTTTTCGGGCACTTATCCTCAACCGATTCCCTCGTAACAAGTTGCATTCGACGCAGAATTCTGTCCCATTATTTCCTATTGAAAATTGGCCAGATCGGACTATGGGATCGGGGCCAAAATACTTTTTTACGTAATAATCGCGTAAAAAAAGTGTCACTCATTTTTCGGGCACTTATCCTCAACCGATTTGCTCGCAACAAGTTGCATTCGACGTAGAATTGTGTCCCATTGTTTACTATTGAAAATTGGCCAGATCGGACTATGGGATCGGAAGTTATGGCCAAAATACCACTTTTTTACGGAATAATCGCGTAAGAAAGTGTCACTTATTTTTCAGGCACTTATCATAAACCGATTTACTCGCAACAAGTTGCATTCGACGCAGAAAATTCTCCCATTGTTTCCTATTGAAAATTGGCCAGATCGGACTATGTTCTCAAGAGTAATGGATAAATTACTATTTTCATTATGCACGAGAAAGGCACCATCACCGCTAGGTGGATTAATCTGGGTTTTTGTATTTGTTATTGTTTGTATTGTTGCTATTCTTATTTTTACGCCACATCGCTTTTTGCTCCTGTGCTCTTTTGAGTTCTACGTATTCAGACTCAGAGCACAACACTTTGTTTGGCCCCATTACACGCCAGGTTGTTGTGTCGTTTTCAGCTGAAGCTCCATCTAGATCATTGCGAGTCAGCTCCGGATGTATCACTGGCTCTGAACTCAGTTCGTCCATTAAATTTGGAGTTGATACCGTAGGAGTCAAGTCACTTTTCAGAGCGTTGACTGTGCTGGATAGCAACTTCAATTCATTCATGATGGCGTCGGTTGAGGTAGATTCACTCTGGCTTGAATTGTGTTCCTCGCAATGGTTGGCCATTCCAATTGTTAGCGAACTCACTTTATCGAATTCATTACATATTCGGTTCAATTCTTTGGTGAAGTCGGTTGACAGTGTTTTTGCATAGTCGGCCATATTTTCCTTCGTCGACTGCAATGACGAATCGAACAGTGACGTGATGTGATTTTTTAGCTCATCAACATCAGAAGTTTTTTTGCCCATATTGCTTTGATATTGAGTAGAAGATTGTATTTCCTTCTTTAACTCATTAATGTCCATTTCAATGTTCTCAAAGCATCCAGTAATGTTTAGCTGGTTGAGAACGGATGCTAACTTGTGATTAGCATCCATAAGGGACTTATTGTGCTTAATCGCCTCTTGCTGCTGACTCAGAAGTTTTTCAAAATTAACTTCCAATACGAAGCGCTTTTGGCATTCGTAGCACAATGGCAGCATATAAGCAAGAATGTGTTGCTCATAATTCCTCTGGGTACCTACGCATGCAGCGTGAAACTTTCTACCACACGACCCGAAACAACACCATACGTGTTAATCGTCACTCACGGTACAGTTATTGATATCGCACGGCACGATTCACTTACGTAGCAATAACAAATCGACACAACTTAAAACGCGCGCGGTTCAGTTAAGCGGAGCAAAATTAATATACGTGCTACCCGGCCGGTGACTAATTAAGAAAGGAGGCTTCCGAGCTTCTTGAAAGGAGGCTTCCGACCCTCTTGAAGAAAGGCTTCCAAGGATCTTGAAAGAAGGTTTCAGAGCCTTTTGATAGGAGGCTTCCGAGCATCTTGAAAGTAAGCATTCGAGCCTCTTGAATAAAGGCTTTCGAGCTTCTTGAAAGGAGGCTTCCGAGCTTATTGAAAGGAGGCTTGGAAGGATGCTTCCAAGCTTCGTGAAAAAAAGGTTTTCGAGCCTCTTGAAAGGATGCTTCCAAGCTTTTTAAAAGAGGCTTTTGAACCTCATGAAAGGAGGCTTCCGAGCCTCTGGAAAGGAGACTTACGAGCCTCTTGAAAGGAGGCTTCTGAGCTTTCTTTTTATGGGGTTTCCGAGCCTCTTGAAAGGAGGCTTCCGAGCCTCTTGACAGGAGGCTTCCGAGCCTTTTGAAAATAGGCTTCCGAGCCTCTTAAAAGCGAGGCTTCTGAGCCTCTTGAATAAAGGTTTCCGTGCCTCTTGAAATGAGGCTTCCGAGCCTCTTGAAAGGAGGCCTCCGAGCATCTTGAAAGGAGGCTTCCGAGCATCTTGAAAGGAGGCTTCCGAGCCTCTTGGAAGGATGCTTCCAAGCATCTTGAAAGGAGGCTTCCGAGCTTCTAGAAAGGAGGCTTCCGAGCTTCTAGAAATCTAGAAAGAAGCCTTCCGATCCTGTTAAAAGGAGGATTCCGAGCCTCTGTAAAGTAAGCTTCCGAGCCTCTTGAAAAAAGGCTTCCGAGCCTCTTGAAATGAGGCTTCCGAGCCTGTTGAAAGGAGGATTCCGAGACTCTTGAAAAGAGGCTTCCGAGCCTCTTGAAAGGAGGCTTCCGAGCCTCTTAAAAGGAAGCTTCTGAACTTCTTGAAAGGAGGCTTCCGAGCCTCTTGATGGGTCTCCAGAACCACCTAATTATTGTTCATTTTTTTCTGAATTTTCACGTTTTAGGCCTAATGATTCTTTAAAGCCAAAGACCAGACGCAGTTAAAAACGAATCGCTTAAAAAGTGACCTTTGTTTTGAAATTCAATGGATTAGGATTTAAAAAATATTAGTTGAAAGGCCACCGGTTGAAAAGAGCAAACTCCTAAAATTCAGCTTACATATGTAAGGTGTTTTCATTGTCGCACACTTTATTAGTAACATTAGATGTAAAATATGACATCGTTTTCTGCTGCGTTGAACATGCTTCAAGTGTGGTTACATATTCTTCGAATTACTCGACTCGACCCGATATAGGATGGTCCTAAGGGCACCGATTCGCCTCTGGCGCTGGTACCAGGCTTTATTGGTATCATATTGCGCCCTCTTCTAATATTGATCCATACCATCGATGAATCGCCCCGTGTTGCGCGCCTCAACTATAGCCCCAGTGAAGATGAATCAGATCGTCGACGAGGACCAACAGCCGGAACGTGCCTGTGGGCAAATGATTGATGATATCCAACACTGTTCCGGCGCCGGCCGGCATCGGGAACTCCGCCCCCGTGTGTTTGTGTGCGGATGATATTTTTTTTATCGTCTTTTGTGAGTTGGTACTTTTCCGGCGGCATTCGTATGGGCATCAAACAGGATTACATGGATGATTCACAAGAGGGACAGAGCCCGTTCCATGTATGTTGCTTTGCTTTGACAGTGCGCGCCACGGTCGCGGTCGGTGGGGTGGGTGAGAAGATAATTGAATTTTTATTGATGATATTTCATCTTTCCGCTTTTTGCTTTGATGAAGTGCCAGTGCGTAACCAGAATCATGGTCCAACCAAGACGGTTCAATTACTATAATTGTAGCTTCGGGTGGTGCGGATTATTGTTGAGCGAGTACAAATACAAACTGACGTTTGAAATTTCTCCAAAAAAAAAACAGCGTACAAAAATGCCTACCGGGTGGTGTTTTTCATAGGCACCGGAATTTCCAAGCTAAACTGCGTTCTGCGCGACGCGACGTTTCCCCACTACTGGCAGGTCTGATAACGACAAACTTCGGTAATAAATATCAATTTGAGAGGATTGCCAACGACGCTGCCAGGCATGAGGCTGATGGGGTGGAGATTGCGTTGAACTGTTGAAACGTTTGATGCCATGCCTTTGGGTTGCGGGGAAAAAAAGTCAACATTACTAACGCCAAACCAATCGAATCAGGGATCGATTTGCTGTTTAGTTGTTGTAGCAGAGAACCATTTCGCCAGAAGGCATCACAAAATCGAATTCCGATGAACCAGGCCGCAACCGTATGATGCTGGGAAAAGTTTTTCTGTATATGGCCGTTGTGGAAGACGTGGTGAGATCAATAAGTAGACAACAGTTCTTTTTTGTTGTTTGTGTTGCATTGGTGTCTCTTAAGTTGTATATAATGATAGACCAGTAGATTGAATTTTATTTAAAAAATCGCTTTCTGTTTTAAATGCCAAATCAGTCGAACATCTCCTACATTGTGTGCTAATCGGGACATGGATTTTCCCTCAAAAGATCTTGTTCTTGCAGGCCATTTGGCCGAATGCCGTTTGCCCGAAAAGTTGATTTTTTTTTTCCCAGATTGAAAGTAGCGAAGTGTGAGAATAGCAAATCATAAGGTGAAAAGTGACGGAAGAGTTATTTCTTACTTCTCACTTCACATAAGAAATAAGAAATGAGAAGTCTGAAGTTACACTTCGGTACCAACATTTCAAAAGGGCGAAACTGCTTTTGTAAACAAAAGCTTCTCGCGTCGCTGGTGGGCTAATTTGTGGCCACCCACGCAATCCAGCGCCATGTAACGAAAGAAGAGAATTCGCTGCTTCCATCAGTGGTGTTTGATTGCGTAGGTGGGCTCACCAGCGACGAGAGAAACTCTTGTTTACAAATGTTTCACCTTTTAGAAATGTTGGTGCCGAATTTATGAATGAAGAAGTAATAAGTGAGATGTGATAAGTGAGAAATGGGAAGTGAGAAGTGTGAAGTGAGAAATGTAAATTAAGAAGTGAGAAGTGAGTAGTGAGAAGGGAAAAGTGATAAATGAGAAGTGAGATATGAGATGTGAGATGTGATGTATGAAATGCCAGATGTGAAATGAGAAGTAAAAATTGATGGAAATTTATCCTTATTCCTTCACTTTTCCTTCACCTTCTCTTTACTTATTTCCTTCTCCCTACTACCTTCTTCTTACTCATTTCTTTCTTTCTACTTTCAACTTCTTCCTTTTTTCAAATTCCTTCTTCACTATTCCTTCTTCATTCCCCCTTTTTCCTACTGTAACCGTTCAGCGAATAATTTCAAGGTTTGACTAATTCGCTGGCTTAAGCGCCACTCTCAGAGAGAGACCACCGTGTTTGATTTGCCCGACTTTTTAGATACTATTTGCTCATGGAAACTCTCGAACGGTTCGCGGAACAATAGTAATAAATTTCGTAACGCATGCACTTACTTTGATCCATTATCCGGGAACGCAGAAGGAATGTTCGCTCATTCGAGCAATAAAACGGTACGAAACGTAATTGAATTTAATGAGAAGGTTTATTTTGAAAACGGCGTAATGGAATTCAGCCAAGCAAATATTCTGTCAACTTCATATATTTTAGATCATTCTTTCACATTGGACGCGACTAGAACGAACGGTAATGTAAAATAAAGCTCTTCACGTATCTGCGCGGGATTTTCGATCTCTCGTTGCCAGCGGGAACGATGAGGCCTTCGATGATCTGATGATGGCGACGATTGCTTCGAAGATCTGAACTGCGATTTGGCGTGCAGTGATGAAGGTGGCCCGTGTGCGATATGATCGAGCTAAAGGTGTGAATAGAGGGGGCAGCAGGGACTATATCCAAGGGCTTGACGACCCCTCCCCAGCTGTCTGCGAGTCAGGGGGTTCGGCCTAGAATATGGTGGGGTTAACAGGGGGCTCTGTTAATTCCCTGCCAAAAGCTATAAGTATCCGCAAGCAGACCCTTTCAAGCGACCGTGTGCCGCTTAAAGCACACAAGCCCCTAATGACCTGGGGGGTGAAACAATTAGCCAGGTCGTTAACGGAGCCTGTGGAGCCTGCTTCGGCGGCAAGCGGGTGGCAGTGGGTGGTACCCACACACCCCGAAGTGGTGCACATGTAGTGCAAGCGAATGAGAGTTGGGGGTATTACTCGTAATACCCCCATAGAGTGAGGGACCGAGTGTATGGCTGAGCACACAAGTAAGACTCGCATGGTACCCATGGTCGGTAGTGTTAAGGCTCCGTCAGACGTTGCAAGCAAATCACTCGTGCGAGCGAATGATTTCTGAGAGCACTCGCAATTGCAGTCACACGTAGCAGTTTTTTACTTTAAGCAAATGACAGATTTACTCTCATGCTAATATAAACAAAAACGAAAAACTTGTTTTTCGGCCACAAAATCTAATTTCATTGCTATTTTTGCAGTGCAACACTGCCACCTGAAAACGTTTTCACTTTTGCGAGCGAAAAATTTGCTAGTGCTGCACTAGCAAGCGCAATTTCATTTCTGCGATACAAAAATTTTAACGCTTAGCAGTCACACATTGCAAGCGAGCGTTTGCTTGCGAGTTATCATTTGTTTGCATGCAATCACTTTCAGTGTAGTCAGACAGGCAAATTTTTGACAGTTGTCACTTTCTGCGAGCAAAATGCTCGTTGCGAGTGATTTGCTTGCAACGTCTGAGGGCACCTTTAGAATGACTGAAGTCTTATGAAGCCTGGCAGATACCTCTGCGGCACCTCAGAATTAGGGGACACGAAAGTCTCGCTATGCCTGGCAGGAGTGTCGGGGGGTTGATGCTTCTGCGGCACCTCAGAAATTGGAGACATGTAAGGTAAGTGGTGCCACTCCGTTGCAGGATGGGGAAACCACCACACTGACTGAGGACTACCTGGGCTTCGAAATATCAATAGGTGGGTGCTGCCTGCAAAGTACCTGTCCGAGACCTATTGGCAGCATCAAAGCCCGGGTAGGTGAGTGTTAGGCACGCGTGACGTGCCGGGTGTTCCACGCCCAAACGATGCACAGGAAGTGCACAGAGTGGATACAAATGGAAGATGGGGGAATTACTGAGTAAGTGACAGAATGTCAAGTGAGTTGTGCACAAGTGGTCCAAGCGATAGGAACTGGATGTATGAGCGAGCACACAAGATAGACTCGCATGGTACGTGTTGTCAGAGTGACTGCTTAGGCAGTAGTGTGATCCGGCTGCCAGGGACGGATTGAGTGAAGTCTCGCTAGGCCTGGCAGGAGTGTCGGGGGGCAGATACCTCTGCGGCACCTCAGAAGTAGGGGACACGAAAGTCTCGCTATGACTGGCAGGAGTGTCGGGGGGTTGATGCTTCTGCGGCACTTCAGAAATAGGAGACATGAAAGGGTCTGCCTCGTAGCTGAGGTAGGAGCGGCATAGGAGACATCAACCTAGGGTCGCCTCAGGCTTGGCAGACAAGTGGTGCCACCCTGTTGCAGGACGGGGTGAACACCATACTGAATGAGGACTGTCTATGTTATGAGATGGCGGCATGGGGTACCTCCTGCAGGGTACCTGTAAGATTCTTGCAATCATTCAAGCGGCATAGGCAGGTGAGTGTTGGGGCACATGTGGTGCCAGTGTGTCTTGTGCAAATGTGTTGCATGGGGAGTGTCGGACAGTCGAGGCGCATACGTACACTTGTGTACGTCATGTAGGGGGCGCAATGCCCAATAGTCATCCCCGTAGTATTGCTTAATTGCGGGCCGGGGGAATGACTGGTGAGGAAGGAGTTGGTTTTAGTGGGTCGGGAGTGGTGATCCCATCCCCACACTACCTGTGTTCGCCTCCCCATGTGTCTGGTTGCAGATTTCCATTACCTTCGTTAAAAAAAAACCAACTTAATTCACCGAGTGGTGATACTGCCTTTCTCGCATTTAGCCAAGACACCAACCTTATATGGCGCGTATATAGTTCGATTCCATTTTTTTAATAACTATTAAACACAATGGTTTATCGTTATCAAAATTCAATAGTGATCAACAAGGCTTTGTCCCCTGTCGAATGCAACTTGTTGCGAGAAAATCGGTTAAGAATTACTATATGAAAAAGTGGCTAATGTTTTTCGGTTTTCGTGTGCACACACACACACACACACACACACACACACACACATACACACGGACAGACAGACATTTGTTCAGTTCGACGAGCTGGACGACGGCTGGAACGGAAGCTTCCGATTTTGATCGGAGAGAGTGTTGGGGCATTTGGCCTAAATTTCCCATGGACGATCGGCTCCGCCAAATAGAGGCACAAGTACCCAAACAACCCGACTTCGCGTACTTGTCCGTTTCATCGAGTGGGGAGTGCTGCGTCCTCGGTTAGGATTGAGGTTCGTGGCGTGCAATTGACGACACGCTAAACACAATCGAACCTATACTCTCTAAATCACTGGTCCGAAATATAACGTAGAGGACCTTTCCGTTGGCAATTAGTGACCGACGTGGATTTTTTGCTACAATTGGTTTAGCGATCTCACTCACCTCCCTTTTTCTTGAGGCGAGCCTTCGCTGGACACACGGGTCGGACGGTTCTCGGACGGTATAGAATTGCCAACAAAAAACCCAGTCGTACGAAAAAAGCGCACTTTAAGTCACTTTAATAAAAGTATCTGAGCAGAATACGCAATCGATTGGACCTCGGTCCACTTAACTTTGTTGACTAGTTTGAATATGCACTAAAGCAAAAATTAAACTTTCATAAAACTAAACGTAAGTCACGCACTTCTGCTCTCCTGCTGATTAGTAGATAAAATGGTTGAGTCTGAGTTGTACTGACGCCAAGAATTTCAAGTCTTTTAAAATCAATTCGTTATTCAAATATGAGCGATTAATGAATTTGATTCTAAAGCATATTCAAAATAATATTGCGCCAACCGATTAGCATGGCGAGCAGAAGCATGGCGCCTGTTTTCCGCCTATTTACAGTTCACATACGTGCCATAATTAGTTGAGCTTTTATGACAAACACTATACACGTAAGTTCGGTACAGGAACGAACGGATTTTATGAACGCAAACGAAACACGACACACAATCACAAATTAAATCAAAATTTGTTTTTAAAAGCAAAATAAACGTAAAGCGTTACAGTTCATCATTGTTTTTTCCTCATTATTTATTCTTTCTTCTTTTTCTATAAACAACCTACAAAACTAGTCCATATTTGCCTCATCCTCATATAAATGCTTAAAACTTTTTTGCGTTCCTATAGGGCGTAAAAAGAGCGAGCGTTATTTCGAATTTGGAGCATAAAAAGAGGGAGCGTTAATTGGTATTTTGAGCTTAAAAAGAAGGAGCGTAAAAGGACGGAGCGTAAAAAGAGGTTTTACAGTACTCAGTTCTAAGTTCTCTTTTTTCACCACTCACTTAGAACATCTCACTTCGCACTTTTAACTATTCACTTCTCTCATCTTGCTTACACACATAATAAGGAAACAAATTTCAACTATTCGACCAAATGAACCTTTTAATTAAATGGAATTCGTCATTTGGCCGAATCAAACGATTTTATAGCATATCACTGAATATCATTTGGAAAAACTTATTTCATTGATCGAACGTATCACAAATTATCATTTGGTGGAATGCATCATCTCGGATTGTAACTTTTCGCTGAATGCTGAATCCCGTTAAGGTGGATATTTATTAATAATAAAATATTATTATTAAATTATAAATTGGGGCCAAATCATCGACAATAAGACCGAAAGAGAAGGTTTTACACAGAATTCTGTATATTCTTTGACAAAATAAACTGTTTTCACTATACGGTTTAGCTTATATCAACCACATGTACATTCCCGATCCGGTCAAGTTTAATGACAACGGGTGCCTACCAGAATATTCAAGCCTGCAATAATTTATTTCATTCGGGCTACCATCATTGGGTCGGCCCATTTGTGAACCTCGACTGATTTCCCACCCTCTCTCATTTGGTAGAGTGGATGTCGGGAAACCAACTGGTAAAACATGTGGTGAGTTTTCGTGGTTTTGGTAAATTTATTATATGCTGCCTGTTGTCCTGTGGTTGCACCTCTGCTGTTGAGGTTTCACTTTGTTCTGATTTTCCGTTAAATTGTTTTCGATGACGCATTTTTCGGTATGTAGCTTTTTTCGGCGCCTGTTAGTCACCGCTGGACAATAGCATCCAAATTTGCTCCTTTCATGAGGTAATGTGGATCGGCAGGTATGAAAGGGGACCGACCGATGAATGATTCTTTTGTAGTGTGCATTATAATGCTTCCTGAAATAATTAAAACTGGTGGCACCAATTAAGCCACCATACGCCATACACAGTATTTGGTGAGCTAATTATGTGGTATCGGGTTCATGATGGGCAACTCATTGTTCGTAGTAGTAACCATTATTCACAATTTGGAAAGTACCTGCACAAAATGTACTTTAAATCTCATCAAAGCTCATAATCGTTCCGTTTCTAAGTGGAATTTATTACACCTTGCCAAATAATCCAGCCGAAAAGCGCTGAACCAACAATAGATTCCTTTCTTGACCCAAATGGATTCAACCTTCTGTCGTTTCTCAGGTGCAAGTAATACTCTTCCCGAACCGTTGGTCACGATTCAAGTCTTAAGGAATAACCCCCTATCCCAAAAAATCCTCAACGGCATATCGTTGCTCTCTAAAAGAAAGTGCTAAATAAATCCCTCGCCATTCTACCTTGAACTTTCACTCCATTTCGAAAACATATCCCGGATAAAGAAAGGCCTAACCCCCAGCGAACGACAAGGTGCAAATTAATTCTCATCATGCAAATGGACGCTACTATGGCCCCGAAAATCTTCATCCAAGAACCTGAGATTGCTTCCGCAAATCCCCAAAACATGCCTTTTTAAATGTTTCCCCACCGAGGCACCGTAATCCAAACCGCGTTCGTTAATTTCACCGCTGAGCTTTCTCTGCCGAGCCACAGACGATAAAAGAGTCATTCGCTCCTCCCCCGCTTGCTGGCAGTACCACTTTTTCACGGTCCATTACTTCCATTCTGGAACCGTTCTTTAAATTAAATTTCACAATTAACTTCGTTTTAATCTAAATTTAAGGCAACACCCACCCGTCCCCGCCCACACTCGGCCGGCTCAACGGGGCGAAGCGACGAAGGTGCTGGTGCCAGGTTTTTAAGCCCCCACCAAATGAGCCGGCAAGAGACGAACGATTCCTGTCTCGTAAAATTAAATCACGGGACATCCACCAACGGGGAACACAAATTTGCGTCCTCTCACTCCATGTGCAACACTGATGAAGAAAAACGACACATCTCGTGTATACGTTTGGATCCACCGGTCAGTGGTTCTGCAATTTGCAGCAAGATAAAGATAAGGACATGGATATCTAAAAAATAATATGAGTGCATTCCATGGAACTGTAGTGTGTAGTAATTAGTGAAAGATGTACAATAGAGTGATTCAAATTTTGACTTTTTTGCTCCCCTATGCTTAAACGATGACATTTGCTATTTTAATAATCGTCCCAAATTTTTAGCTAATTTGGATGTAATTTGACTGAGCACAAGCTGTTTGAAGTTTGTATGAAAAATTACTATGAATACAGTAACTTTTGTGAAAACCCGTTCCTCATCATTGCCCATTAAGCTTTTAAAGTGTATGAATACGTTAGCAACGTAGGAAATTCAACAAGGGAAAATGTCGTCGTTGTTGCTAAACGATTTGATGCTGGCAACAAAAATTATTAGTAAAATACTGAATTATGGGAAATTCAATTTAACACGTAAAAGAATAACATCAATATCAATAATGAGCATTTCTGTTTTCTTTATAATTTTGCTCACAAAAGTCTTAGGATCTATTCTATGATGGCGATGCGTTAAATATATTCAAATAAATTCTGGGCTGCTCCACGAATCGTTCCTTTACATAAGTGGCAATTCTCATAATAATTTTCATATAACCTTCAAATGGCACGTGCACAGTCAAATTACATCCAAATCAGCTAAAAATTTGGGGGGAGTATTAAAATAGCAAAAACAATCGTTTAAGCACAGGGGAGCGAAAAAGTCAAAATTTGAATCACTCTAATGTACAATTTGTTTACATTATACTAAAAAGAGACTAGACCTGTGCACCGATTAAAATTTTATCGGCGGCGACTTGATAAATCATTTTCAGCCAGAGGCGGCGGCGTGGCAGCCTAACGCCGACGGCGTGAATCGGTGTGATCAATTTTGATGCTTTAAATTTTTTTTCGGGATTTCTCCTGAAGCTCCAGCAATTCTTCTGGAAGTTTCTTTGGAAGTTCCTCCGGGAAATCCTCCAAGAATTCTCTAGGAGTTGCTCCGGAATTTCCTCCAGGAACTCCTCCGGAAGTTCCTCCAGGATTTTTTCTGGGAGTTCCTCTGGATATTCATCCTGGAATTCTTGCGGAAATTCCTCAAGGTGGTTCGTCAGGAAGCTCTTTCAGGAATTCGTCCGGAGGTTTCTCCAGGAATTCTTTCGAAAGTTTGTCCAGGAAATCCTCTGGAAGTTTTTTCATGAATTCCACCGGAAGTTCCTTCAGCAATTCCTTCGGAAGTTCCTCCAGGAATTCCTCCAGTAAATTCCACCGGATGATCCTTCAGCTGTTTTTCGGAATTTCCTCCAGGAATTCCACGGAAAGTTTCTGCAAATGATAATCCAGGAATTCATTTGGAAGTCTATTCAGGAATGCCGGTGAAAGTTCTTTCAGGAATTCCATCGGAAGATCCTCAACCAAAACCCCAGCCAGAGCAAACATTTGTAGGCTAGCGGAAACTGTGTGTCTGTGTGAATAAGATGTATTGTTTTGGGCAGGTTTTGGGGTGTTGTCCTTGTGTTTGGCCTTTCAAGCGCTGTAAAGGTTTGTGATAATTATGTTCTGGTATTTTTTTATACTAAATGTTTGATATGCCAAACAGAGTAGTTATGCGAAACAATCACACTATCTTGGTCTTTTTTTGTCGCACTGATGGAAGGTGATACACAGGTTGATTGAATGAAGTGGGGTTGTGTCGCTCATATTCGAACGCAGGCAGATTTGGTTTTCTGTAAGGCTTTCTTTTGGTTTGATTGAAGTGTGTGATTGGCGACGTGTGATTAAGGTCGGCATAAGTTGTCCTATTTTACTTAATTGTCGCCAAAACGATACGAATCTAGGTCAAGTAAGGATTTAAAAATAGATGTGTTATTATCAACAAACAAAAAAAAAAGTTATAAAATTAAAAGAACCAATCAAGAATATAATAGAGTTTGTCATTAAGATATGATATACTCTAGATTACAATAATGAGGACATGTTGATCCAAAATTAATTTACAAGTTTCATTTTCAAAATGAGTTTCCTTTTTCAAAACTTTGTGTTATAATTTTAGAGTTGTCGTTTCCAAAACAAAATATTCCAGAGTTTTCTTCCTAATTAAAATAGTTTGATTTATCAAGAACACGAATTTACACTGTTCTTTGAATCTAAGTGTAATGAAATGGAACAATATTGTAATAGGAAGCAATACAGTATGACCCATAAAAAATTGCGGCATTGTTTTCAACTTATTTTTGGGTAGAATTTTTTTTTTTCACTTCTGTTATATATGTGTGTACTCGTTGGAATCTCTACTGTCAATTGACGTAAACAAAGCAGTGAGTTTCTTTACAAAAAGTTCAAAAATGTTCGCAACAGATTTAGTGATAAGTTTGCTTGGTGCCCAAAAGCCGATAAAAGAGATAACAAAGATCGTGGGTTGCCACAGGGCCACTGTTCATCGGATTAAACGTTCTCTTCTTGATGGACCACATCCACGGAAGGCAGGAAGTGGTCGTCCGCGCTCGGCACGCACTCCAAAGGTCATCAAATCGGTCAAGAGGAAAATTGCATTGAATCCTATTAGATCGATCCGGAAATTGGCAAAAGCAGCTAATATCTCCAACACCTCGATGCAACGGTTGGTCAAAAATGACTTGAAAGCTTCGTCTAGGGCTAGGGTGAAGCGCCACCTAATAACGAACTGGATTAAGGAACTGCGGCAAGCGCCTTCTCTCCAACTTAAAAAAAGGGACAACCAATAATCATGTTCTCTGACGAAAAACTATTCAACATAGATGCGGTGTCCAACACGCGTACTATCGGCTTATTTCGCCGAAGAAGGTCGAGGAAGTTCCTGATCACATAAAGTTTAAGTTTTCAACCAAACACCCAGCAGGAGTTATGGTGTTCGGGGCAGTCGCATCCAATGGATTGGCAATGCCCCGGTATTAATCAAAGAGGGCTTAAAGGTGAATTCGGAGGTCTACATCGGCATCTTGAAGGACCATCTAATGCCATGGATCAAGGCCAACTTTGGAAAAGACCAATTTGTAGTTTTCCAGCAGGATGGAGCACCCTGTCATACATCCAAAAGGACACAAGCTTGGCTGGCTGAAAACCTGAATTTTTGGTCGAAGGAGTTTTGGCCCCCCAGCAGCCCGGACTTGAATCCACTGGATTATTCAATATGGGCCAATATTCAGGCTAAGGCATGTGAAAGCTCTCATCCTAGTGTGGATTCACTCAAATCATCCATTCGCAAGGCATGGGCCTCAATGTCAGCTTCGTATATTACGACCGTGTGTTCTAGATTCAGACCCCGCTTGGAGCAGGTTATTGAAAATCAGGGTGGACACATTGAATAAATGTATTCAAAACATGTCAAATAAACTTGGGAGATCATAAAAATATTTGTTTTCATAATTATTTTTGCAAGAATCACACTTATTTAAAAAACTGTCACGTGTCGCATTTTTTTATGGGTCATACTGTATTCCAATTAGATGAATTTTGTTCAAATAGCTAGTGTTTCAAAGTTTCGAAAGAATGTAGAATTGCTCGAATGTTTTGAATCTTACACTTTTAGCGCAATGGAGAGTCTACGCGATGATTAAAAGAATAAGAGTCAAACCTAGAAAAAATCGTCTTTGCATGTTTCGTCTCAAGGTGCGATGAAGGATTTTAACAAAGCTAGTTTGATTGGCGTATGGATCACAGTTCTGCGTGGAAGCACCGCGAGTGGATGTGTGTTTCTCATTTGCTTTTCTCGGATTTTTTCTACGATCTTCCAACTGAATAATATTGAAAAATAGTTATGCTTAGTAACTTCAGTGCAAAGTTCAGTGTAATAAAGGTGGAAAAGTTTATTGAAAAGTACAAGGATCCTAATTAGCATTAGCATTAGCATTGAGCAGTTCGCACAAATTCGTAGGTGGTACAAGCCAAGACTATCGTATGAGAGTAGCATCACTTTCATCCGTTACCACAGATATTGATTTGGGACTAACCACTATCTCTTAGATGGAAGCAATGCACTCTCCAATAGTCGAGATCTGTCCTGGCCACGTCCTTGCGAATGCTGAGGAAGGGGAAGGATGGTTTGTTGGACACCTACTTAAGAAAGGTGTAGAGAACTCTACGACCTCTCATAGATGCCACGGGAGATTTTGGGTTTGTGTGGAAGGTTATAACAGTAGGAAACGTTTTGGTAGAACGTGAAACACAGAAAGAACTTAGATAGAAATACAAAGTAAGAATGGGACGAGCCTGGAATTGAACCCACGACCTCCTGCTTATAAGGCAGAAGCGGTAGCCACAAGACCACCGAGCTCATCCCTGAAAAGTACAAGGATCCTAATTATGGCCATATTAAAAGGGAGTATTTTTCTTGTGTATTGACGCTGTTGGGTTTATGTGGGTTGTGAAAGAAAATCTCATGTAATACGGAAACAATTGCATTTCAAATAATTTTTCATAAGATCGAATTAAACTTCACGACAATTTATGTTTAAGATTTTTCATGGTAGGTACTGTCTTTTTTTAAATAGTAGATTTGGAGACAGAGGACTACTGCCCATGATCACATATTGTAACATTTGCATTTTTGTCGATTTTGAGTTAAGCTTGGGAATCGGCTTTAAATTGCTATTTCTTTGAGCTGATTAAGTGAAAAAAGAAAGTTTGTTCTAGAAAACCCAAATAAAAACCAGCAAGTTGTTTTGTAACATTGAGCGAAGTAAACGCATAACAGTAAAACTGGAACATTCTATCGCCAGTATTCCGTATTCGTTGAACGGAACATTTCGTAATTAATTTGCACTCAAATACCATAGGAAGCATCTATTTATAAACCACGCTTCAACTGGAAAAAGTTTTGACGATTTTTAGAAAATTAAATAGATTTCCATGCTGGTGCATGTTTCGAACTTAAAACACTTTATTCTGTTGTCGATTGTTACAAATATGCGAGCATGGACAGATTACGAGTCGATATCGACTCATAGGAGCAAATTACGTCATACCTATCCAGATATACATACTCGTTGCAAGTATTTCAGTGATGTTTTCCTAATTACATAGATCGGTGAAAAACCACGTTGCAATCCATCTTTGCTAATGACCTGAGATCACGTTTTAGTAAGAATTCAAATGAAGAATAATCACTCACTTTGAGCGATTGAATTCCTTTACGGAGTCTTTTGGGAATTTCTTCGGAAATTCATTCAAAAACTTTTTTGGGAATACCTTCGGAAATTCCTTTAAGAGAGAGGGATCGCAGCAAGCCATGCGCGCGGATGGTTGCTTTTAAATTTGCTGTCACGTTTTTGTTCGTTTCCGCAAGAAATAGATTCGGCTGATGTATATTTTTTGCATATGTACTAGAAGAAAAAAGTTTAAGTTATCTGAAGCTTGAGATTTACGAGTTTGGTGACATTTACTCAAGTGTATTCTTATTAGAGCGCGTGAAATCGTTTGTGTAGTTTGTATACGCGGATGTATTTGGTGAAAATATGTTTGAATGTGTAATAGTGCCAGGAAAATATGGATCAATAACGAATGGACCAATCAATAAGCAAAAACTGCCGCTATGAAATGAGCAGATGGCCCCACCGTAGACATGTTCTGTCAAACACACACGAATAGAAATATGCGTATACAGTGCCGCCGTTGTTTTGATGCGGTGAGTGCAAAATGAGTTACCTTGATTGATCCATTGCTCGGAATAGCGCTGGAAGAGTAGTGATTTTTTTTTGGACACTAATTGTGGTCTTCTCTTTCTCAGTTAATTTATCCGAAATTTGATCAATTTGGTGAGATTGTTTCAATATGTTTTTATATGATTCCAAAACTAATTAAGCGCTGGATTTAAAAATCCGGAAGTTTGTTTATGTATCCATTATCCAATTGATAATGGTAGCATAAACAGGCGGGGCTTATTGCAAGTGAAAGTGACCTCGGACTGCACGTGAGTTACCAGGCAGTCTGAAATGGGCCACTGGAGCTGCAGTAGAGCTAACACCTTCTAACTCCCGGGCTAAAGCTGACTTTATTAAAGACAGCTTTCTTCCATAATACCACTGCCGGACAGTGGGGGTTAGATTGAAGATACACACACACACACACACACCTTCGGAAATTCCTTCAAGAATTCTTTAGAAAATACCCATGGAAAATCCTTCATGAATTTCCATCGGAATACCTACGGACATTGGAGGAATATATCCGGAAATCTTTTTAGGAGAAAGCCTTCGGTATATGATTTAGTTTTTTTAATTCCTTCAAGAATTTCTTTTAGGAATTTCTAATAGAAATTCTTCCAGTAATTCCTTAAAGAATTTCTTCGGAAACTCTAAGAAGATATTTTTGGTATTCTTTCGAAATTTCCCTCTGGAATTTATTTAGAACTTTCTCCAGGAATTCTTTCTGAATTTCCTATAGGAATTCTTTCGAACATTCCTCCGGAAATTCCTTTAGCAACTCTTCCAGAAATTCCTGTAGAACTTCGAATATTTCTTTTAAAATTCCTTTAAGAATTCTTTCGAGAATATCTTCAGACATTCTTTTGGGAAATCTTCTAAAATTTCGTTCTTAGATTCCTTTAATTTTTTTGAACCATTGTTTAAGTGTTTTTTTTTTATTGAAAATAAGTTTAACGCTCAATACCTTTGAAAATTTCTTCGAAAATTCCTTTATAAATTCCTCCAAATAAGAATTCTTTCCGGAATTATTCTTGTATGAATTTTGTATACCTAGTTTATTGAAGGAATTTCCTAAGGATCTCCTGGAGGAATTTCTGAAAAAAATTACTTCCTGGAGGAATTTCCGACTCAATTCTTGATGGAATAACTGAAAGAGAACCTGAAAAGATTTTCTATCAGAATGAATTTCAAAGAGGTGAACCATAGAGATGGTCGGGTTTCACATTTTGTAACCCCGAATACGACCGACATTGTTCTAATTTTCCAAACCCGAACCCGACCCGAACCCGTCGTTTTCAAACCCGGAACCCGACCATCTCTAGTGAACCAGGGCTGAAAACCTCTATAATAAATTTTGTTTGACTATTATCGGCTCTTTCAGTCATATAAGTATCACGAAAGTATCACATCAACTCTATAATAAAGAATAAAAAAAATTGAAGGAATATCCGAAAGAATTCTGAAAGTAATTTACGAAGAAATGTAATGTAAAAGAAATGAACAAATAGCTATTGGTATGTACACAGAAATTCCTATAGTTCTCCAGGAATTTCTTGGAAAGTCCGGACAGTAGTAAAACAAACTCAGTTTTGGCTCTAGAATCAAAACTACATGCCACTACTCCCAAAATATCGAGATTGCAGATATTCGGATATTCTCAAGAATTCTTTGGGAACTTCCTGCACGAGTTTCTTCGAAAATTCCTGCAGATTTTTTTTCATAAATACCTTAGGTAATTCCCTAGGAAAAATATTCAGGAATTAATTCTGTAAGTCATCAAGAAACTCATTCTAAAATACCTTCAAAGCTCCGTCAGCAATCCGATCAAGAATTTCTTCAAGGAGTCCTTTAAAAAACTCTCCACAAATGAAACCAGGCTTTTCTTTTAAATTCCCCCTAGAAATTGCTTCGGAATTTCTTAGGACCTTAAGAAATTTCTTGAGGAATTCTTCTAGAAATTCACTCAAAAATTCATATAATATTCATACTGACCATTCCATAAAGAATTCCTCCAGAAATTCTTTTTTGGAATACTTTTAATAATTTCTATTCATGTAGATGGGTACACCTCCCCACAGTTGTAATGGACTCGACGTGCTCTTCTTAAAAGAAGCCATCCCTCGGAAAGCTCAAAGAGGATTGCGAATCTATTTATTAGTCCGTTTGGTTACATTGCTGAAAGGAGATTCTCTCTATCCCGCGGGCTTCGCGTAAGCGTCTCTGGTAACGGGTCCGCCACCTCCGTTTCTTGCCCTTCACACAGAAGTGCATTAAAAGCAGAATGATAATTAAATTCGATTGTACTATTAGGTGGAGCTGCATGCAGAGCAAGACTCAAGCCACGGTGATGGATAACCACATACATACATACATACATACATACTTTTAAAAATTTCTACAAAATTCCTTCGGAAATTATTTTAACAATTCCACTGGAATTTTACCAGGTATTTCATAAGACATTCCATTCCCTTGGAAATTAATCTAGTAATTCATTCGGAATTTCCAACACCATTTCCTTCCAAAACTGTAGGACGAATTTTAAGATATCTCCGAATTTCTAGAGCAATTTCCAAAGGACCTCCAAAAGGAATTACTGACATACTTAAATTTCTTAAACAATTTCTTTGGACATTCCTCGTAGAATTCCTTCATGATTTTCTTCAGAGATTCCTTCAGAAAATCCTCCAGAAATTACAAGGGAGATAAATTCAGAAATTCCTCAAGGCTCTAAGAACTTTCTTCGGATATTTCTTCAGAACTTCCTCCAGGACTTCCTGGAAATTATTTCAAGAAAACCAAGAAATTTCTTTGGGAATTGTTTATCGAAATAAATCGAAACAATTTTTTTAAACAATTCTAGCAATTACAAGGAAGAGTGAAGGAAATGTTCAATTTGTTGGGTCACGTGCCCAATCGTGCTCCAGCTTCAGAAGCCAAAAGATCAGTTTTGCATTCGCATATCATGAGGCTAACACAATGATACTCCATGCCCAGGGAAGCTGAAAAAATCATACCAGACTGGGAATCCAAATCCAACATTAATTATGGTGTTGATTTGTAGCCGCGTTTGTCATACTTAATTTATTTTCCGGGATCTCAGCAATTTATTGAACTTTTACCGAGATTCGCACAGCCGAGCCCCAGCAAACGTGTTTTTTGCCGAGATTTCTGTCAAAATTGCTGAAAATCAGCAAATTATTTGCCGAAAACCAGCTAACAAACGTTATTTTTGCCGGGATATCAGTTTTTATTTTGCTGGGCTAACGGCTGTGTGGAATTTGCCGAGCTGTATAAATAAAAACTGAGTGTGTAAGCACTGGACCAATCAAGATATGTAACATTCCCTTTAAAAAGATTATGAACCACCCAATGCGACCAGAATGAGGTTATTCCACATGAAGGTACATATGAGATTAGAAGATAATCGCCACGCTCTTTGATTTGTAGATCTGTAGCCAAGAAGTTTTTGGATGACCTAACATTTAACACGCCAAAGCGATTTAAAGTGACAGGTATAAAAGTAAACAAATCTGCTAAAGGTTTAACAGCTATTTAATTAATGCTTGATAGGGTGCCTTGGTTCGGCAGATGCAAACGCACTGCATAATGTGATTTTTATGTTGGCCAAACATCGGCGTGAAATACGAAATTCGGCGGCGTGGAGCCAACTGGCGTATGGCGCGCCGCCGACACCTTGACCGACGTCGGCGTACGTCAATAAGTGTCGGCGGCGGCGCACAGGTCTACACTTGATTGTAACTTTACAAATACGCAATTCAACCTAAAAAGCGAATCTGTCTGAATTTTCTCGAACAAGCTCCACTCAAAATTAAAATTAATGAAAGAGGCTTTCCTGTTATCACAATTTAACTGTCAATTGAAAAGTACGGGCGCTGGGCAACGATTTTTATATGAACTTGATCTGATTGAACTTCATATGCGAACATTTACCACAGATTAATTAAAGGTTGAGAACCATTACAGCATCATCCATTCAACCGGAGGCAACGTGTCAGCTGATGCTGGATTCTGTGGACAAATTAGAGCAGGTCCCCTTCTCTCGTTTCCGGAAAGAAAGTTAGCCGGACGGAGAACCCTAATGAAGATGGATGTTTCCGGTGTTCGCTCGATCTGCTGGAGCTCATGATGCTTTATACGAACGGTACACCCACCCACCCGAGTCCAGTCAAGTTTTAACATACACAAAATGAGAATATAAAAAAAGGTAAGACGATAGGGTGGGACCCATCTTTTGTTTCTCGCTTTCTTGCTGGAATTACAAAGATGCTTGACGGTCTCCTTAGGGGGGGGGAAGTTTGCTAGTTGATTGCCGTTTTTTTTACATTGTTCTCCCGCCGTACATAGTTGACAGTGGCTGAGAATACATTTTGTTTATTCCTTTCTTAGTGCACCTTCCTGTAGGTAGTAAAGAGTAAAAAAGAGTTTATTTTAATTAAATTCCAACGGCTAGGATTTTGGCTAGCTCGTGGTGCGAAGGAAAACGATGGGAGGGTTTTAATCTTTTTATGGAGTTTCCGTCTGCGAAGCGGATTAAAGACTATTTAAGTGGAAAATTTCATTCAATTTCGGAAAAGCAAATGACAAGCAAGAGTGTTAACATGCGGATATTATTAATATTGGTGACACAGAATCAGCACAATGAATGCTGATCTTCTTGAGCAATATGGAGCTACTGGCAAGTACAACTCCTTCATAATTGGTTCGTTAGACTCGTCGGAAAAATGATTTTGTTGTTTAAAAGCAAGTCGTTTTTTAATTCCATAAAGTAGGAACAACATTTCGCGGGAGAGCTGTTGTTAAATAATTCAAATATGTACTAGAACCTGTGCTGGAGATATGAAATCACGAGGGCAACCTTCTTATAGCTGACTGTTTATATTCGATCATTTTTCCTAAATGTAGATCCACAACATTTATGCTGAAGCGATAGTATATCTCTAATGCCGGTAATGAACGAGTTTTACCAACAAACCATAAAGTAAATCGTTTAAATCTATTCGTGGCACGGTGCTTATCACAAGCTCAAATGACCTGCCAATGATGGTGGTTACTTCGTCCCCACCACGCCTCGCCCGTGAGAATTTAACACATTCTCGAGAGCCAATTTTCTCTGTCACAGATTCGCCCCAAATCAGTTCAAGCTCCTATCGGAAACGGTGCCAACCCGTAGCGAAAACTGCGTAGATAAAGTGTAATCCAATTATCGAATGTCCTCTTCCGATCCGACAGTGAAAATAGGTTGAATGCCACCAAACTGTGTAGTTGGTTCCGTCGCGCCAACCAACCGAAGCTTGATGACCATCATTGACCAAAGTACCGGCCGCGTGTGGCTATTCGGAGTGGCTATACTGAATTGGGTTGATCTGATAGACGCGACTAGGCGCAACTTCCAGTCAAAGGTGAATTGCCATTATTAACACTACTGTAGCGCACGGACAGGGCCATCACGAGCCATATAAACAACATTCAATCCACTGCCTTTTCCGGAGTTGGAAACTCCGGGTTTCTACATCCGGGGCGGATGTTAGTTAGAGTGCTGGATATATGTGATGGGAAATTATCTAATTATTGGCATGTGCATGGGGGAAATTTCGTTTCGTAAACGGGATGGTGGAAAGAATTGATCAGTATTTTGGTGAATGCTATCTAAGCTCATGTTGATGTCTGACAATGAGTCTGCAATTAACCAATATTTCAAAATTGTAGAGAGTGTAAAAGGATCTATCGAATTATTATTCATGAGCAATGCAATCTAAAATTGCCAATCTAATAGTAAACGCTTGAATTGATCTCGAGAGCAGAGAGATAAAGAGACGATCATTTGGGAAACGTTTATCATAGCTTGTCGGTGAGGGCTGATTCTGCAATTTCTTTTTTTCGCACTACAGGCTACATGAACTATAGTTCTGCACGATGTACTTTCATTCTATGAATCTTTCACTCCGGGTGAGAATTTTCTGGGCGGCGCCGGGTGATGTGGTCATGAGCCCGGACCCTCACAAAGTCTACATCATCGAAATGGAATGTCAAAAAAGAGAAAAACAGGTAATTATTGGTTAGGCCTTTGTCCAAAATTGACAGAAAAGGCCTTACCTTAGTCGTCGTTCTGACAGCCGACACCGTTTCAATTTTAAATTGAAATTCGAACTCTCTGACTCAGTGTTCCAATCGTCCCCCATGAATCGGAAATTCACGATAAACAGTACACAGAAGTAAGATGTATGCAGAGGTAAGTCAATCACAAAGAATCAGTCTCCTTTGTAGTAGGAGCCTCAGTCCCATTTCACCCGAGAAGCACACCATTACAAGGCAGAAATTAATTCTCGGTCAAAAGCATAGCCCTTTCAGGAATCAGAAATAGCCAAACACAAAGGTAGGCAGAACGGACACCGGTAATGTCCATGGGATGGGCGGTAGATAGACGGCAGGTTCGGATCGAACCAGAAACCACAGCTTTGTGGTTACTTGTTGCGTGCCTGAACTACTTGCTTGACTCACACCAACAGCGGCCCTGCGGTGCTCTGTTGAACACAGTTCACAGGTCCTCCTCCCAGCGGACTAATACGCTTCGCATGAACGGGAGCGGAGGCGTGTTACAACTAAATAGTTTCTCCCACTTCCGGTGGAATTTACTGAAGCCACGTTGGCGGGGTATGCATGTCGGCGCTATAATATAGTCCCAAGTTGCGCCAGCAGGATAGAGTGTAGAGAGAGAGTGTGTGGACCTGCAACTGGCGTAATGAATTGCGGATGTCCGAACAGTAGTTTGCTTGCCGGAGGCCCGTTATTCAGCAGCATCGAACGGCAGCAGCGCGGAATTATGATACGGCTACTAATGGCAGGAAGTGTTGTGTTTGATTTTCCTATAAACGGAACGGATGGCCAAAGCCGAGAGGAAATGGGAAAAGGCTGGGTTATGGGGCGGGCGAGAAGTTGTTTTCCAATTTAATTATAATGCTTAGGTCAATGATGGTTGTTTTGTAGGTTGGTCATACGGCTTACGGGCTTGGTTTCATTGAAATTGTTGTAACGTGTTGATTGAAAGGTACTTACCACCGAAGTTTGATTCTGTTGCTGATCCTGGAAAGGGAAGAGAATATACGTTAATGAGTAGATGCAACAAAAGACATTTTCAGGGTACTTTATTTAGGTATATTAAGTCAATTTTCAAAAATAAAATTAAAAAGCCAACTCATGATAAGTACTTCTTTTGTACAATTAAAAATAATATTCCATAATGTGTGCGGCTACAAAGCAAGAACATGCTTAAGGTGGCTGAGTTTGCTTCCCGGTCCGGTCTCGTCTTCCCTGGGCATAAAAGTATTAGCGTGTTAGCTTCATGATATACGAATGCATAAATGGTTAGGGGAAGGTGGGTAGACTTGATCCCCGGGGAGACTTGATCACCCCCTGTTTTATCGAGAACTAAAGTAGTTTTGTTCTAGCGTATTTTTTATTATAGATCCTCTAGACAAATGACCTTTATGTGGTGAGTTATTCTTTGGATTGACAACCTTGTTTATTCTGCAGGGCGGTTTGTATGTTTTGACCTTCCTAAAGATTTTTTTTATTGACCACGCAGAATTTGAACAACTTTTCATAACAATGACCAAAGTCTTTCATTTTTTCACAGCAACAAGCCATGAATATGCTTATTGATCTGTACTGATGAAAATGTCAACATTCCATCAAAGTTTTGAGATATTAGGATTTGAAGTTATTGCCTCAATATGGGGACACTTGATCCCCCATTATTCTTCCATACAAAAATTTGGCGAAAAAATTCAAAAAAATATAAATCTGTTCTTAGGCTTCTGTTTTTCTCGTAGATTTGACGGATTTGATGAAGGGTTGGCAGGAAAAAATATTTATTTTGTAGATCTCATAGAAAGGGGATCAAGTCTCCCTAAATTTTAAAATAGCATAAGCTGTCGAATTCAATAACAAAAGTCGTTCATGTATACGCACAGCAACTCGATAATTCCGCGTATTTTGAAGGGAAAATATTTAAAAAATCCAAGGGCACCTTTCTAAGTTTATCAAAGCAAGTTCTTGGAGAGGGATCAATTTCCCCCGAATATTTTCAAAGTCGATTTTTGACAGCTCTCCAAAAAATCGATTGTGTATCAATAACAACAATAATTTAAGGACTGTCATACATCAGTAAAGTTAAATACTATATTTCTTAGAGAGTCTGTGTGGAAATCGTGTATGTTTATTTATTTTTGGTTGTAATACATCGGAAATCAGAAAAGGGGATCAAGTCTACCCAGTCTCCCCTACTGGTTGGTTACGAAACCTCACAGTTAATAACGGAAGTGCTAATTGACTAATTGATTGTTTTGTAGAAACGGTTTTTTAGGTCGAAACGGTTTGGTCAAACATGCCATTAAGCCGAAAGCGACATTCGGCCGAACTGGTCATTTGGCCTAAAAAGCCGTTTCTGAAACTGAAATGGTTGTTTGGTAGAAGGGCTATTTGACCGTAAATGTCATTAGAACAGACAGGACATACGGTCGAAAACGTCATTTGCTGAACGGGTAATATGGCCAAAAATGTCAATAATTTTTTTGCCAAAAAAATCGTTTCGGCCAAATGACCTATTTTTATCAAAAGACTTTTTCGGCCAAATGACCAGTTCAACCGTGGTTAGCGAAGTCAGTCATCTGGACGCATGTGCCGTGGGATGTGGGTTCGATTCCCGCCTTAGTACGGAGAAAACTTTTCTAAAAGCGGAAAATTCTCCACTAGTTCACTGGGTGCTGTGTAAATGTCCTGTCGGTTGCCAAATATTAGATGTCAAGTGTTCAGTCTGTGCGGCCTCTGGTCGGGAAGACGGTGGTTCTGTCTTTTGAAAAGAACAAACACTGCCTTCTCGGTCAAATGGCTTGCGTTCGGTCTAATGGCAAAATTCTGCTGAATTGTAATGCAAATTTATTAGGAATTTAAAAAGGAATATCGTCGGGCTTTTGAAGGATTTTTTTAAAAGATTTCAACGGGAAGTTCTTCAGATTTCCACTGGAATTTCTTTTTAGATTTTACGGAAAGCTTGACGAAATTTCAAATGGATATTTTATGGAATCATGAGTATTTTCACGAACAAATTTCTGGAGTTTCAACGAGATGGTTTGGGGATATCAACCGGAAATTTCTTCGGAAATTCCACTTGTGCTTTGGAATTCCCAAGAAAAATTCTGCAGATTACAAATTTGAATCGGAGTGGAAAACTTTAGATTCTAAACGGAGACGTGCCGATGGAAAAATGTCGGCGGAAGCGTGATGCCAAAAGCTGTCGGCGGCGGAAGACAACTAACTGTAGTGCGTTTATCCGTCGGAATTATATGAAATATTATGTGGTTAAATGGTTGTGGAATATGGTTATTATGGTTTGATTAGTTGAATTCCAAATTTTTGTTGAATTGTAAGGCTAATAATCATCCAATAGTTTCTACTTTGAAGACTTCATTTGAAGTACATAAATCCCTCAAATAGAGTTTTGAGTTCATTTATTATTTGCTCAGCTGAGAACATTGTACCAGTTTCTTTAGATGATTTGAATAAATTGAGTATAAATATTCATTCATATCATGTATAGGATTATGGCAGGTATTTCCGTTCATGGTCTAGTTCCTGTCGAAGGCTCTAAAACCCATTAAACTACCATAAATTTGCTATAACTCCACACCATTAAAACGTTCCTCTTGAGCCTACGTTTGGATACGAATGAGTTACAGCAAAAAAGTATTTTCGGTTTTGTTGAGGTTATGGAATACAAAAAAAGGAAGAAAGGAGGTTTAGGGTGCTTAATTAATTACGATGCTGACATTCTTGGCAATCTTTCACATCTGTAACGGGACAAACCCTCATTTTCTTGGGTGACAATAACGATATGAAGACATGCGAAAGGGATTAAAGAAAGACATTACAATGCATCGATGGACAACAAGAGGAAGACATTCGTGATGGGGTACGACTGACTAGGGGACGAAAGTGCAATGGATACAGTCTAACATCAGCAACTTTCTTAAATCGGTGGACAAAGGAAAAGTATTCGAGATGAAGACCGCCAACACTCCTGTAACAGGCTTTGACTGCTTTTCTCGAACCCGGAGATGTTCAGTTAGCGCAATTCTGGGGCCACGATGCTCCTCGCACGCCCATACGATATATCAATATTCTGGTAATCTGCGCCGAAAACACAGAGATTGCATTCCGAAAGTCCCACTCTGAAATGATGTGCATTTAAAATGTATTGATTGGACATTTTCATTTTTTTTAACTATACATACATCATCTACCCAACTCCTTGTTTGTCCATTTCTGTTGCCAGCTGAAGAAGTTTCCCTGACGAACTAATGTGAATAATTCATCGAAGGTAATTTGTTGATCGTAAATATCACCTTCCACCTTAGCCAAAGAGTCCGCCTACTCATTTCCCAAAATCGAGCAATAAGGAGAAACCCAAGCCATGGTGATTGTGAATGACCGTTTTGGTAAACCACTCAAAACTTATCGTACCGTGTTTAGTAGATATGTAGGCTGAGTTCTTAACTGGTTTCATTGTTGGCCGAACAACCTCCAGGGAACTTAGACTGAAAAAAAATCCTCAGATTTATTGAAGAACGTTTTGAAAATCCTCAAAATTATCCGAATTTCATTTTGTTGCCCCCTCAAAATATTATTTTTTGGCAAAGGGGGGAGGGAGACAAAATAGTTTTTAAATATTTATACCGGCCTTATTTATGGAAATTTCACATTATTTGTGGAAAATTTATATTGAGATTTCATATGGCACCGGGCGTCGCGGGACAGCGAAGGTAATTCTTCTTCTTCTTATTGGAATTACATCCCCACACTGAGACAGAGCCGCCTCGCAGCTTAGTGTTCATTAAGCACTTCCATAGTTATTAACTGCGAGGTTTCTAAGCCAGGTTACCATTTTTGCATTCGTATATCATGAGGCTAGCACGATGATACTTTTATACCTAGGGAAGTCGAGACAATTTCCAATCCGAAAATTGCCTAGACCGGCACCGGGAATCGAACCCAGCCACCCTCAGCTTGGTCTTGCTTTGTAGCCGGGCGTCTTACCGCACGGCTAAGGAGGGCCCTGGAGGAGCGAAGGTAATTAATAATCCATCCCATAGATTGCATCGCTTACTGAAGTGCATCCAGATAAATAATCCTTTGTAACTAAAACTATATCCTATCCCAAGACAATCGTGGAGATACAGAGGTATACTCGGCTTCTAGTAGCAACAAGAGTCGGACTAACAATCCTTCCATTCCTATACGAGCGTAAGGAGGTGGCCAGCGCCGTTATTGAATTAAAATATTTGAGCTCCCGTAACGTGTACGAGCCCCATTCATTTGCTTCTCTATACAATTGCACTAAGTTTTAGTCAATCACGGAGTAGCAACTACGAATTGTGCGGTCATAATGCTCAGGCTCATGCTCATTTGTAAAAAATTTCTATTTATTTATTGCTCATATCCCGATTTCTTTATTGGCACTTTCCTATTTTTCTATGGAAATGGGAGTTTTTATTTCAGTCTTCCATGGAGTCCTTGGGTGACTACAACTCTAAACAATACACAATTTTCTAGTTTGAATTCAATAGGTCTTTGTCATAATAAAATACCCATCAATAGACTGCTGTGTAAATGTTACGTTCATAGATAAAAGGGATATATTCCATGGATATCAAGGGCTATATTCCAGAGAGTTTGGAGACCTTAGAAATAGTAATGACCTACAAAACATGTATTTCACATATACTAGACATTAATCTTTAAAATAAGTGTAAAGTATTACAGAAATGGCGTTTGAAAATTATTTCGGACACCTACTTATATGGAGACGCCGCATACGGTAAGTTCTTAAAAAATGCAGTGACGTACCATCTGTTTGTCGATTGCAAGACGGCATATGATAGTATCGACCACGTAGAGTCATGGGAAATCATGGACGAGGACAGCTTTCCCGGGAGGCTTACGATACTGATCAAAGCAACGATCGCTGGTATGCAAAATTGTGTGAAGATTTCGGGTGAACAGTCCAGCTTGTTCGAATCCCACCGGCGACTAAGGCAAGGTGAAGGACTTTCATGCCTGTTGTTCAACATTGCGCTAGAAAGTGTCATCTGGAGAGCCGGGGTATGATTTTCAATAGATCCAGTCAATTTATTTATTTCACGGATGACATGGACATGGTGGGCGAAACATTCGAAAAGGTGGCAGAACTGTACGCCTGAAAATTTAGGATACAAAAGTTGGACTGGTAGTGAATGCATCGAAGACAAAGTACATGCTTGTGGGCGAAACCGAGCGTGACAGGGTTCGCCTGGGAAGCAGTCTTATGATAGACGGGGATACCTTCAAGGTGGTCGAGGAATTATTCTTTCATGGATCCTTGCTAACGGCTGATAATGTTAGTAGTGATATACTAAGGTGCATCAGAATCTGCGGTATAAAAAGATTCACAGCCGCATCAAATGTATCATGTACGCTCATGAGACCGATGGTCCTCTACAGACATGAGAATTGAACAATGCTTGAGGAGGACTAGCAAGTCCTGGGTATTCAAGAGATGGGTGCTTAGGACCATATTTGGCGGTGTGCACGAAGACAATGTGTGGCGGCGAAGAATGAACCTCGAGCTCGCACAACTCTACGGCGAACCCAGTATTCAGATGGAGGCAAAAGCTGGATAGACACGATGGACATGGCATGTTGCAAAACTGGCGGACAGCAGCCCTGCGAAGACGGTGATCGCTTCCGATCCTTTAGGTTCAAAAAGGTGGAGAACGCAGCTAGAGGAGCGGACGAGGTTCAAATCGGTTTGGTGAGCGTGTGTGTACTTCCGAGCAGAGTGTAAAATAATCGAAATTTATTGGTAAAGTCCACCTTTCTTCACTTGTCAGCTCACTTCCAGACACATTCATAGTCGGCTCTGGACTGTCAATATTCGATTGAATATTAGTCATTGAATATTTATGCACATTTTACAAATTGATAAATTATCTGAAATCTGAACACGTTTCAAATGAGTAAAGTAATTTATCACATAGAACTGTATCCGATTTTCATCCGCACGGCACTTTCAACGGTAAACAGCAACATAAACAATGCTAATTATGTTTTTTTCTGCACATAGTGAGCACGCTCAGTGACAGTCGAATGAATGAGTTGGCGGAGTAGTCGTCTGACTATGTCATTCTATGTTTTGAATATTCATGCGATGTTTGTCAAAATTCGGACCGAAGTTGTTTCATGAAGATGAATATTTTAAGCTCTGCTTCCGAGGATGGTGAGATGTGGCCTCGGATCCTTTATTTTGGGGTCAAATTGTTGATTTAGTGTTGTCTGTTAAGATGTAAGCTAAATTAAATGAAAATGAAAACTTATATACCGAATCATTTCAACTTATTTATAGACTTTCACAAACGCAAACATTGAAAGCATTTAAATTGTTAAGCATATCAACGTGATAGGTGCCGAGTTTGCAAACAAAATTTATGAAAACAGCATTTAAGTAAGGCAAAATTTCCAAATAGTCATCATTTATCTATTAGTTCTATTTATTTAAGGGGTTGTTGGTATATCTATAATTCACACACCGCGGACATTATAGACAGCAAATCATTTTCTTCGTGTTGTCACTTGCTTATAAGGCAAATTAGAGCTGTTCTGAGTTTTAACCGATTACTCGAGTCAAGTACGTATCTACGGAGTTATAATCAAGTTGTGGAATTGAATTATAAAATGTATTTAGATACACCCTCAAAATTTTAATTATTACTAATATTTATCTTTTTGTTCTTAATGTGATCGTGAGAATTTGACCTTCCGGGGCTCGCATGAGGCTGACTATCATATGCTGGTCCATGTCCATTCGAAGATGTTGTGCTTAATGCAATGGATAAGTTTATTTGAATTAAAAAATCTTTGTACGCTTGCCAATAGTATTTATAGAATTAATAGAATTCATGCCATTAAGTATTTAAACATTTTTTCCTAATTTCTTGGAAAACTTTTCAAAATGGGCAACAGAAGATTGTCAAATAAATAATGAAATGCAATAAAATGAGAATGCAAAAAAAATCTTCCATACTATATCGCTTGATACAATTCTAAACCTTTATGAAAATTGGGGAACGATCCTCTGCGGTCATTATTTACTTGCTAGAAAGAAGCTGACATAACGCAAAGATTCTGTGTTTTTGAAAGACACGTGATGTAAAGTCGGTAAAAACAAAACTCATAACCTGTTTCAGAGATGAAACATTGAAATTGCTTCATCGAACGCAATTCAGAAACCCTCCTTCCCGCCAAATTCTAGAACACGCCACTGTATACTACCGATACCAGATTTATGCATACGTGATTCAAACGATTGAGCAGAATTTAAACGGTTCCGACCTTCCTCGGAACGGAGTCATTCCGCAAAACCGTCACCCTATCGACCCATAAAACAGTAAGACATCACATCATGGCATTAAACGCTTTGCAAGTCACGGCCTGGAAAGGATTCCATCAACCTGAACGTGAAACGTGAAAGCACACATAAAATGCCAATCGTCCTTCGCAGCAGCCCGTTTCTGACTTCCACCGTAGACACAGCCGTCGAGCTCATGCCGGCGCTCATACGATAAAACCAGGCACTTATGCTGGCGACAGTGTGTATAAATAAATCCCTTCACATCCTTCTTAGCACATAATAAAAATCGCACACATTCACTCTCCCTTTCTCTGTAACAACGGCCGCGCCTGCCAGCCGCAAACAACGAGCGGAACATCGTCATCATCATCGTCATTGCAATAATGCTTGTTGCGCCTCCGCCTGAGATGGTTGGATCAAGCCAGCCCCAAAACCCTCCTTTTCGCAACCACACCACACCACACCGATGCTGACGATGATTAGCTAGAACAAAAGTGAACCCATGCCAAAAAGCGGAAAATCTGCTCTCGGGTTTTAGTGCAATCATTTTCTCTTTCGGATTTTGTTCGAAAGCTCGGGTCCATGTGTGGATAGTGTGCTTGTGAAAGTTGTGGAGTAACCCCAAAAGATAATACTTAAATTAACGTGCACCTACCCAAGTGCCACTGGAGGCCGATTTTTGAGTGAATTGAAACACTAGATGAAACTGTACTGAAGGTTTTACAAAACTGTCAACTGAACGTGAAAAAAACATTGCAACTCTATTCAATTCATCAACAATGATTGAATATAATCACATTGTAGTGGATGGTGCTACTTCACCATCAAACTCGGCAAATGCTTTACCTACACGTCTCCAGTTTAATGAACATCCCACGTTCTCATTTCATTACTCTCGTGATGAGATATATAACATTAGTGATTTTTTTCCTCGGAAAAACATCAGACAGCAAAAAATAGCATTAAGTGATAAGAGCTCCATTCACTAGAATCTGCCAGTGACAGGGCATCAATAAACGTTACTAGAAGTATTGCATTAATGGCATATGCATCTGCGTATCTGATTATTGAAATGTTTCATACACAATCACAAGACACATATTTCAGATCACCTGTGAAACATTTACATATCCAGATACGCAGCTACTAACGACGAAATGAATCCCCATACTAACTTTCGATGATGACGTAACGCTTAAAACCAGCTGATTTACGCGCTTTATTCAATTTGTTAGCATTGCGTATTTCATGGTCAATTAAAGTAGTCAACAAAATGTATCAGCTGAACATTACTCATGCATTATAAATTTACAGGTGTTTAGTTTTGACTTTAACTAACCCGCTTCTAAATCCATATTCCAACTACGAATCATTAGCTCCTACATATACCCTCTCACTACCAGCTGAAACAAGGTTCACGCAATAACCCAGCCACGACAGCACCTCCAGGACCAATTCTAGCGAACTTATTTACTATGCAGTCGGCATGTGTGTAGCTACGCCGCCCGTTCACTAAACAATTCTCCAACGACCCATGCCGGTCATAAATTTGACACCAACGATTGCACGCGTTCGTTACACCTTTCGCTTGAAAACGGGCCGACCCAGCTCTTCCCGATCATTCCGAGGGCTCGCGCGAGCCAACAGCCGGAAGTGCCAATAAGTGCCACATTTCCGCCATCCGGTCGACTGGGTAAACTCGCGTGTCTATTCCGGAGGGAAGGCTGTTTTTTTTTCGTTGTCGACGGGATGGATGAGATGGGTGACGGACGGCGGCCGGCGCATCGTAACTGAATGATACGATGGTGATAAAAGTAGATCCTGCCATAGGTGACGCCGCGGCCGCTGCCGCCGCCGGAGGTTGTCGGTACGGTGCAAAAGGCCATGAAAATGGGTTATAAACTTTTAATGGCATCCAAGCTTGAGGGTAGCTATTTTTCATGCCCGGCAGAGGGTGTGACGCGGTTTAGTGAACGGCCGGGCGGTGTGATAGTTTAGTTTGAATGACTTTGTGGGGATGGGTGTTCGAAATAAATATTCTGAATGATCGTTTTTCCTAATTTTGGTCATTTTCACAGATAATGTTAATAATAAAGTCTCTTATTTGGGGTATACCCCGTCAGGCATAACAGGCGTTAGACATAATGTAAGTAAAGCATAATGGACGTTAGGAATAAGATGCCCCAAAGAACAGCCCATGATATAAGAAAGTCAGAATTATACCTAGCGTCCATTATGCCTAACGACCGTTATGTTTGACGTCTTGGACCCGTTATTTCTGCATGAATTTAACAGATTATCGATATTGTAGAGAAAAATTGTATTCAAAATTGACATAATTTCCTTAAAAGTGAGGCATTACATGATCTCCATTAAATATTCTAAAATTTCTTGAAATTATGAATCTGCTTATGTCAGCTCAGTTGGTCAACCACGGCGTCGACGGACACTTTCCAACTGATCTTTTTCTACCACCAGATTCTACTTTGCTTGCTTTCTTACAAAAATCGGATCCCTTTCGAGGTCGAAAACCAACATTGCTATTCGAGTAGAGAGTAAGTGCTAGTAATGAACCCCTTAACGACTGAAATTGACTTCAGTCGGTCTGCTATAGTGAGCCTCTTGACAAATTGTAGTTCTGCTGCACCAGGTATCGGCAACGTTGTTCGTACATAAAACTCGCCAGAACAGTGTGGGAGTGGGGGCATTACTAGCACTCGCATTAGATTAGGGATACCATAATCATATTTAATTAAAACCTAGAAATAATTAAATCGTTAATATTGTGTTTTGGATAATAAAGTTGTTGAATTCATACTCTGAAGTCAGAAAAATGCTCTGTCCACTTCTCCACGTACTGATTGGTGTCCCTGTTTATTAGTGGTTTGAATTTCCAAACATTTTTGTTCCTCACCATCCTTCCTTAGCTTCGATATTATTGATGTGATACTTAGTGGTAAAAACATGTCATCAATCCTTTCTTGACCTCTACTGCTGTGTTCTTCTCCTTTTTCAAGAAACTTTATTTTTGCACTGAAGAGTGCCACCAGCGAGTGCGTGAAAAGTAGATAGCATTCACGTCATCGTGGAAAAAAGTGTCGAGGATTTTGGGAGGCTGTTCCTGAAAATACGACTTCAAAGCAAGAAACATTCGCCAAATACGATGAACTGCTGGCATCAAACTGAGCCACCGTGTTTTACTGTGATACAGCAGGTTGCGATGCTCGATGTCTTCAAAGTCGCAAAACTCATTCAGCTCTGCACTAGACTGGCCCAGGAAACAAAAAGTTGTCGAATTCCACGGGGCACCCCCCCGGATTGTGCCTTTGAGTGAGAAAATCAATCTCTCAAAATTTTAGCTCAATCGCTTGTTGCATAAACTGGCGCAATTGATTTGAAGTTTGTATGGGGAGTTCAGTCAAAATATATAGGAAAATACACCTCCGTCACTCATTCGAATAAGAAATTAGTTCTGATTGCTCGATTGATCTTAGAATTGCAAAAACGGCAGTTGGTATGCTGCAGAACAATTTCACAGAACATTGTACGATCATTATAATGAACTTTTATATAGTTTCCGGCTGATACGATTCGATCAATAAATCCAAAAATACACAATTCAGCTCCTAATAAATCAGCCGAATGCTAAGTAAAAGTTCATTTAATCATCATACAACATTCTGTGAAATTATTCTGTAACATACCAACTGCCTTTTTTTGCAATTCTGAGATCAATCGATCAATCAGAACTAATTTCTTATTCGAAAGAGTGACGGAAGTGTATTTTCCTATATATTTTGACTGAACTCCCCATACAAACTTCAAATCAATTGCACCAGCTCATGCAACAAGCGATTGAGCTGAAATTTTGAGAGATTGATTTTCTCACTCAAAGGCACAATCCTGGGGGGTGCCCCGTGGAATTCGACAACATTTTTTTCTCCCCATACCAAGCTGGGCCAGTCTAGTCCGCACAGTGAAGATCGAAAACTAGTTGGACATTTTTAGAACAAGTGAGTCCAAATTTCCAATCTGATCCAATCCGTGGCGAAGCGCGTTGTTTAAAACGTGGGCTGGGCATCCAACACCAAAAAGATTTGAATGGAATTTCTGTTTCAACAGGTTGAACATATTTTCTTTTCCTCATCTGTTAACGCCAACGAAATTCGTGTTGTCTCTGCTGAAGGCACCAATTTATCCTGCAGATTGTACCTTTTGAATGCGGTTTCTATCAGGGCTGCAATCGTTGAAACTTTCTCATTCATCACTTCATAGAGATCCAGAATCCTCACTTGAATGCCACCATGCACTGCGTCACAACACTGGACGACAATAGGGAACATCTTTATGTTACCGTCAGTACTTACACTGACGAATGGAGATGCAGACAATAACCACCTTAATTGAATGCGGTGCAAATACGCCGGATATGATAACTTCTGTCTTGGTGCGCGCACAGCTGATCTGCCTGGCTGTTTCAGAATCGTCGAACATCAAACGCAATAGCGTCAGCGTACAATCCATAGACTTGAAGCCATAATGATGCATCACTGTATGAAATGCAAGTGGTCCTTCTCCTGCCCACATCTTATGTACAGCTGAAGTTGTTTTCTACACCACAAAACTTAACATAGATTTTGAGCTAGATGCTGACTAAACATTTTTGCAGTGCATGGGAGTTTTGACATGCTGCTCCAAATCCAGTTTGCCTACAAAATGTATAACTGTGTGAGTATTTGTATATTATTACTATATATAATAGTCCTGTTTGTCTGTCCGGTGACTAGCCAACCAGACGCAGCACGCGGAGAAATTCTCACAAAAAATAAAATATAGGGTTTCTCACCCCATTCCCGGCCTAACATGCGTACGACTGCATTATTTAATTGATATTTATGGCTACGGGCAACTTTTCTGAATTTTGTGGGCCGTGTAAAATTGCGATGGGGTTCACCTCTGCTTCAAAAATAGTTATTCTTGCTAAACACCGCTTGAAATAGCTTTTATTTGATTTAAATTAACATGGTGCAGCACTCATTTCAGTCATAGGCGATTGCTTATCCGGCATACCCCAAATCTCCTCGGCATACGCAATATTTTACTCAATCTCTCAACATCTTACTCTCATTCTCTCTCTCGGGACGGTAGAAAATGCGACGTAAACAAAAATATGCACGTTCCACTACAACAAGATGCCAGATGGTATTATTCATAATCATTTTTATTTGGTTGAGAAGATATATTTACTCATCCAAATTTCTTTCAAACACTTAAAAACAATATCTTTTCCATCTTTTGAAATCGAGAGAATTATAAATAACATGATAGCGTCAACGTATTAGACAGTTTTCCTATTAACGATGAAGGATTATCTTCATACTAAAATAAGACTTATGGCCTTTTGGCAGCACTGTACAGCTAGAAGTTCTTGGGCCGAGGTGATTTTTTGTTCGGTTTGAGGATACATTTTTAAATGTATTCCAATATGTTTATATAAAATCTAGTGATACGAACAATTACAAAAGATTGAAGTGCGTGAGTTTAGCATTATTGTGTGGTGATAAACAGCCTGAAGCAATGGTTGTATCGAGCACTGTGATGATTTTCAGGTAGGTGTTTATTTGATGATACCGTTTTGTAAAAGTGGAAAGAATCACTCCGGCTCAGTGGTGTTGCAACGAAGAGCAAAAGTTTGAAATCTACATTTTTGTTTTCTATAATTGGATCGAATAGGAGTGAAATAAATGGTTGAAAAATATTGAGTATTGTGCGAGATAAATAGGAGACTTTTTTAAAATGATCAATCATAAACCTATGGCTACTAAACAGTATAAATCATTAGCTTTCTGTGCAGTGAGCCGGGAATGGGGCCCATAGGCCCAAGTAGTGATTTACCCTATATATCAAAAATCCTTAATGAACTTACCTTACCTTCGAAAAATTATTGAAAATAGTTTCAAGTCTGTTTGCCACATTGCTGAATTCCTGATGCGTTTTTTTTTTCTCCATTTCTGCATAATATGCTATTTCATGGGACGACACTTATTTAGAATTGGTTTTCTGATTAGGAAGGCAACTTAGAGAGTTTTAATTCTAAGAAATTAAATCTTGATCTCTCCACTTTTACCACGTGAAAAAAATGAGGCACTATGAGGAATATCAAGAAAAAGCAAATCAAGAAATCAAGCAAAAAGCGGGACCGATTTGCTTAAAAATGCGAGACATATTTACTGGCTGAATTATTATAATTGTCACTCATGGCCACTACTAGAAACTAGACTTATTTCAATGAAAATGCTTTTTTTCAATTTCCCTACCAGTTGGACGCTAGCAATGGAAATTGAAGATTCAAATGCCATTTTCTCAATTTTGGACCACGCAAGTAAACGTTATTCTCCACAATTAATACCCTTATATGACGGAGAAAAGCTTTTCGAATACATTCCGTGATTTCCCAGGAAATGCTTGTTTGAGCAGGAATTTCTAAAATCATGTACGCTCAAATCGCAAAGTACCTAATAATCTTAACTCTAATTAAGTACAAGCATTCCTGGAACGGCAGTGCACGAGCTACTTGCAAGCGGCCTCACACCTCGGAAGTTTTGTCGACGGATTTTGTTATTGTGTGTTTTCAAAAGATTGAGGTTTACAGGAATTCGGAACAAAAAGTCCGTATTTTAGATAAAGCTGAGGGAGCTGAACACTGGCTATACATGTTCTGATGCAGCTTTCAGGATTTGGTAGCAACATTAGATTCCATAAGAAACCGACATGTATTCCCGACAGACTATTGAGTACCGGTACTTCTCTGAAACGGAATTACGGTCGTGCTTCAACTAACTACATTGTATAATAGTCTGAATGGAATGGAATAGAATAGTATTCCAATCCTTGGTTTTTGATGATGTGTGTAGATAACTTATTCTTATCCTAAAGCTAGCAATGGAATCTCCACTAAAAATGTAATGTGCCTTGATTTGACTGGTTTTACGTAAAACCGTAATTTTACCGGTTTTACGTAATTTTCAAAAATCTTCTATTTATTTTTGTTGTTGTCTGTTTTCTCGCTTGCAAGGCAGTGGCAATATTGCTACCAATTTTTCAATGTTTCTGAACTGTTTAATGTATAACGAACATACATTTGAGTTTAATACCATGTCAACATTGTGTCCTATTGTTGTTTTTGTTAATTTATTGTTTAGATTCGTCTGCCTTATAAAGGGTTAAACTATAATTCAATGAGTATTATATACCGCTATTGACTACTGACACATATAAATCGCATATACAATATTTAGTCTCAGGTTCATGTCGTCCGTTGATAAAGCACGGATACTTTCGTCGTAATTCAGCTGACTGCAATTGTGTTAGATGGAAGTAAGCTGCCCTATATCAATAATCAATGGCAATGGGCTAACGTGCCCTTAGAGGAGCTATCACAATCTCGTTTGGCAGTCAAAACAATGCCAATAGTCATGTCTCCTGTGATTCCACGCATTTCGGAGCATTTTTCGTCCTTATGACTAATCCAAAGGACGGCATTCCCGCGATTACAAATACTGCATATCGTTATGTCGTCTACAGGGACTTTTCACCCTTTTCACTCTTAGATACATTTGCTTATTTTGGCTTATGCATTATGCATTTGGGGGCTGTCCATAAACCACGTAGACTCTTGAGGGGGGGGGGGGGGGTTCGAAAAAGTCTACGATAGTCTACGAAGGGGGACGGAGGGGTATACCAAAAGTCTACGTAGACTTAATTTAATGTTTTTTAAAAGCGATTTATACAACAGCTTCGTGCGAAGTTCACTTGTTTGATTTTTTTAGGATGCTCCGGTTTTATGGCAAGACTTTGCCGAAATAATCTCTTGCATTTTCCTTAAAAATTTAATGAATTTCACTAAAGTAAAAGTCTGAGCTAAGTCTTAAAACTATGATGGATTTCACAAGGAAATTCTTGTGTGTTGAGCAGGAAAGTTCTCCAAAGTATTATATAAAAACTTTCGTTTTTTTTTTCAAAATCTTCACTTGGATTTTACTGCCGATTCTACTAAAATTTCGTTTGATTTTCGGCAGGAACTTCTTTGCAAACTATGGAAATTATGTAGTACTTCAACGGATTTTTTTTTGTGGAATTTACAAAGGAAGAATTCTGGATTATCCAAGAAAAGGTCTTTGGAATGCCCAAAAGATATTCTTTGGAACTTGTAAAGTGAATTCTTCCAAATTTCCGCGAGAAATTTTTCAGAAATCAGAAATATTTTGCTTAATTTCGGAAATTCTTCGGAATTTTCGCGAGGAATTCTTTGCAAATATAAGCAAAATTATTCGAAATGCCCGTGAAAATTCTCCTTCGTAAATTTCTTCGGCAGTTCAAATGCAATTTTTTTTTCGGAATTTCTAAATAAATTGTTGAAAACTTCCACTAGAAAATGCCCATAAAATTTATTTAAATTTCCTCAAGAAATTGCTTCAAATTTGCAATTAAAAAATATCGTTGGAAACCATTCTAAATTTCCACGGGGAATATTTCGGAATGTCCGTTTAAACTAAAAATTACCTCGGGAAATAATTTTAAATTTTCATGGAAAATTACTCGGTTTTTCAACAGGGAAACTTTTGGGGAAACGGGGTCGAAATTTCCACGCAAAACTTATTGGAATGTAGACTTGACATTCTCGAAATTTTAACTAGAATTTTTTTTTCTGAAAATTTACGATTTTCACAATTGTGAACCGGCGTTGAGAATTCTAGGTCAGATGCGTGTCAGATTTTATCAGTGGCGCGCCGATGCAGAAATGTCAGTGATGGTGGTGCACACTTCTAGGAAAAAATTGAATTCAACACTAATACAATTTTTGAGATTTTATTTCAGGAGTTATGGACAGAGGATTAAATTTGAATTTTGTTTTGTTAGATTTTGTTCAGTGTGATTTTGTAAAGTTTGAAATTCGAATTTTATTGTAATGTTTATATGGAAATGGAATTGAATAGCTGAATTGCTCAAAACGTGGTTGATTTCCATATTTTTCCAATCACATATGATGTTTTGTAAAATTTCGTAAGGTCTACGTAGACATCATGGGGGGGGGGAGGGAGGTGTTTTGAAAAAGTCTACGAAAGTCTACTAGGGGGGCCGGGGGGGGTTTGAAAAAGTGGAATTTCGGTCTACGTGGTTTGTGGACAGCCCCTTGGCTTATTTTAATTTGGGAGTCGGTTGTGTAGTGTCTTTAGACTTCGTATTTTTCATGTTTAGGTATCGCCGGTTTTTTTCTTGGATTTATTTATTTATTTATTCATTTATTTATTTAATGATAATCGTCATCTGACATTAAAGTCTCAATGACTATACGGGTAAAAATGTCCCGATAACCAGGAATCTGGAACCAGGATTTGTCCAGTCTAATGTTTCGAGTCTCTTCGGGGCTGAGACTCAAGATTAAGCAAGGTGCGTGAGAGTTTGCGACGTGTTTCGTCGGAATAGTTTCGGGGTTTCGGGTGGTCTGCCAGATATGCGAGTAGGGACCTTTCACGAGTGAAAAAAAAAACTTTTTGAACGTCAATGCAGAATTATCGTTAATCAGTTTCATTTCCGGGAAAAGGATTAATTTGGTGAGATTGTTTCAATATGATTTTGAATTCAAAAATACTATACGGATTGTAAAACCCGGAAGTTGGTTCATGAATCCATTATCCAATTGATAATGGTAGGGGAAGAGGTTCGGTTGTGGGCAACGTTCGGTTATAAGCACCCCTACGTATCTTTTGACTGATACCAGATGCTGTCATTCTGACAACTGTATTATGACGTGATGTGCTCAATTTATCAAACCAAACAGACATCTCTACTTTGAACAGCAAATCTATTTTTTTACAAGACAAACAAGACGAAATTTTTTTTTTACTTTTTCCAACGTGTCATAAATCAAAGTAATTAATTGAAAAAGCGAGTATTTATTGCGTATTGTGGCATGTGCATAACACATGTCATCATACCCTTTAAGAATTTCTCACACTTTCAATCGATGTACAACGAACGCTCAAAGCCGTTCGTTGACATCAATGAAGTCTCAGCAATTTTAGTCCGAGACCTCAAATTGCAATGTACACATTTTTAGTGCCACTTACTAAGTTGTGCTGTCTCCAATGGCTTTCTCTAATAACACTGGCTTCGACTGTCTCCCGTAGGTAAAATTGTATTTGAGAATCGCTAATAAAATCATTATTGTTCTAACCATACATTGATCAACACATTATTTGTTCTTGGTGACACGGGTCCCAAAGCTCCACTACAGTATTTATATAGTTAATTAAATCTTTTTTGAGGATCAGTGAGAACCTCTCACTTCTCGTGCTAAGTGTCACTACCCACTTCGCAATACTTACTTTTCACAGTAAGAAGTGCATATGAGGAGTAACAAGTGATACGTCCCTCTTCTCACTCCTCATTTCTCACTTCTCATTGTGAAAAGTAGGGTAGTGATACTTTTCACATCTCATTTCTCACTTTTCAAATGGCCTTTTCGGTCAAATGTTTTATTCGGCCAAATGTCCTATCCGGTCAAGTCTCCTATTCGGCCAAATGTCCTATTCGGCCACATATCATATTCGGCCACATGCCCTTTTCGGCCAAATGTCCTATTCGGCCAAATTTCCTATTCGGCCAAATGTCCTATTCGGCCAAATGTCCTATTCGGCCAAACGAATCTATACCATTTCATCGAAAGACATTTCGTCGAATGACATTTAGTCGAACGACATTTGGTCGAAAGGACATTACGTCGAAAGGACATTTGGTCGAAGGGACATTTAGTCGAAAATGTGTATTTTTAATCCTAAAGAGACGCAGGACATTTGGTCGAATTACATTTGGTCGAAAGGACACTACGTCGAATGGACATTTGGCCGAATGGACATTTAGTCGAAATCAGATTTTAGAATTAAGAATTAAAAATATTGGTACATTTAGTCTAATGACGTTCCGTCGAATGGCTATTTGAAAGAAAAGTACTTTAGTCAATAACAATTAAAAAATAAATGGTTTATTGCGGTGTTTCTAAAAGTCACATAATTGTTGCTCCAATATTGTCCAAAGAATGATGGGTTCATAAAAAGAATAAATAATAACACGAAAACGGTGAATATTTCGAGAATATTCCCGACTGCATATTGACTTTGGTGAACTCCTCTAACCGACTACAATGAATCTATACCACCTGGTCAAAAGAAATTTAGTCGAATGATGTTTTGTCATTAGACATAACGTTGAACAGATTAGGTTATATGACTATTTGGTTGGAATTACATTTTCGGCCAATAATTAACGAATTATGGTTGAAAGACAATTGTGTACTGAGCTAATTTTTGTATAAATATTGAGTGAAAGAAAGAGTATCAATGAAAAGAATAAGAACACCATTTTTATTCGACCAAATGTCCCTTCGACCAAATGTCCCTTCGACTAAAAGTCCTTTCGACGAAATGTCATTTGACCAAATGTCGTTAGACTAAATGTCAATCAACAAAGTGTTCCAACGCCGACTACGATGAAGTATTGGCAAAATAACATTGATATCATTGGTTTTAGACCATGTGCCGGAAAATAGAATAGAGGGTATTTCACCATCTGAACGTAATATTTGACTATTTCTGAAGGTTTTCAATTTTTCGTTTCTTCCGCTGCTGATTGAACTTTCTCACGTCCACGTCCTCTAATCAATTTATTCATGTATCTTGAGGATTATTTATTCAAATTAACCAAAAATCTATTGACGAATTATCCATTTAACTAATTACTCTTATTACAAATTAAACACTTTCTACATTCGACTTATTTTCCATTCGATCAAATGTCCATTCGACTAAATGTCCATTTGACTAAATTTCTGTTTGACTAAATGTCCATTCGACTAAATATCCCTTCGACCAAATGTACTTTCGACTAAATGTCATTCGACTAACCGTCATTCGACGAACTGTCCCAAAGCCAGCCAGACGACCTATTCGGCCAAATGTCCTATTCGGCCAAATGTCCTTTTCGGTCAAATGTCCTTTTCGGCCAAATGTCCTGTTTGGCCAAATGATTTATTTGGCCAAATGTCCTATTCAGCCAGACGATCTATTCGGTCCAATGTCCTATTTGGCAAAATGTCCTATTCAGCCAGACGACCTATTCGATCACATGTCTAATTCGGGCAAATGTCCTATTCGGACAAATGTCCTATTCGGCCATATTTCCCATTCGGTCAAATGTCCTATTCGGCCAAATGTCTCATTCGGCCAAATGTCCTATTCGGTCAAATGTCCTTTTCTGCCAAATGTCCTATTATGTCTTTTTCGGCCAAATGACCTATTCGGTCAAATGTTCTTTTCAGCTAAATGACCTATTCGGCCAAATGTCCTATTCAGCCAGACGACGTATTCGGCCAAATGACCTGTTCGGCCAAATGACCTATTCGGCCAAATAACCTATGCGGCCAAATGATCTATGCGGCCAAATGATCTATTCGGCCAAATGTCCTATTCAGCCAGACGACCTATTCGGCCAAATGTCCTATTCGGCCATATGTCCTATTCTGCCAAATGTCCTTTTCGGCCACATGTCCTATTCGGCCAAATGGTATATTCGGCCAAATGGCATATTCGGCCAAATTACCTATTCGGCCAAACGGCATATTCGGCCAAATGGCCTTTACTACCAATCGGGATTTCGGCTATTTCCGTTAAAGTTCCATTGAAACTAGTTTTGTGAAATTGCAAAAAATCACGAAGAAATTCTGAAGTATTTTAGTGGACAGCCGAAAAGTTTCCTAATGAATATAAAAAAATCCCTTGCAAATTCCAAAGAACTTCCTGTGAAACTTCCGAAAAAACCGCATTGCAATTTGTTAAATAACAATTTCAAAATATCTAATTTGGTTGAATACTTCGACAGTTCCACTATAGAACCAAAATCATTTGAGCCTTATCGATGAAGCTAGCCATCGAAGGGTACGAATGATTCGGAAGGGCCAGCTGCTTCTGGAGAAGAGTTACTAAAGGAAGAACTGCTTTGACAATGTTGTTGGAAGGATCGAAAGCACTTTTATGTGCTATTTCGAGGGTGCTGGCATTGTACTAATCTTTTCTTCGTTGAGCCTTTGAAATCAAAGAGAACCCCATTACCAACTTCAGAGTCATAATTACCTTAATCATCTAAAGGAAAAGACGAGTAGATAGTGTCAGAACTCAGAAACAACCGTTGAAGCGGCCTTCTCCAGCATCTCGGCATAGTTTCTCGAGACCGCTGATAAAGAGATCGTTTCTTAAGAATTCGCCGCTGTATGTACTTCGGACAGGCTTGGAGAACATGTAGAGGCCCTATCACCAACCAGGGGGCTTCGTGTTTCGTGGTCACACGAATGCAATTTCGTTTTGTATGTATAGATTTTCTTACCCTTTCGTCTCAATTTCTAGAAAAAGTCTTAGAAACATCATGATGATCGTCACGGTCCCTACAAAAGTACGACGACGTTATCTATTGAAATTTCCTCAACGTCTCCTATATTGAATTTAACTTTTTCGGGTCCCCATCGTAATAGCCCAATTTGTTTTACATAAAAAGACATTCATCAGAAAATAATGTCCAAAAACCCACCGCAAAAAGTAATCAAAACCCCATCCAACATCACGTCAAAAATTAGCACACCAATTACCCTACATTCATTCACGTCTTCCCCATTTCCCGCGGGAACGGGAACAAACACATTCAGAATGATAGAGTCCTCCTCATCGTCAAACGAACAAAAAAAAAAGCCATCCGATGATCTGCTCTGAACAAACCGAATAACAGGAACCATTTCGGCAAACGAGCGCAAATTATCTGCCAAAAATTATGTCACCCCCGCCAAGTCTCCACCGGGACGGGACAACAAGTAGGGCGAGAGCGACGGGTGTTGTCACATTGAGTTTGGGTTCTTGTAGGGGAAAAAAAAGCTCGACGACGACTCCGATGATGTTGGCGGCGATGGCGACGACGGCAACGTCGGTATGTGAACGTCCCAGCCCCTACTACTTACTCATGGTGTGACACGCGGAGTATTAGGCCTCATAAAAATTTATGCTCCAGTGACTCACATAAACACGTGCGGGAACTCTCTTCGCCGTTTTCTCCTTTCACATCCGTCATTCCTTCGTTCGGAGGACGGGGGGTTCTTTTTATGTTTATTTGCGAGGGGGAGGGCGGGTAAGTTGAAGAGGAAGCTCTAATAAGGACATCTTGAATAGATGATGGATGATAATTGGATGGGTTGGGTATATTTCATATCAACCCAAGGTTGTTTGCTCATTTTGATTGGAAAAATCCCCTTTTCCTGAATTTTGATAATGGTTGGATCAAATTCCGATTTTTGAACAATCATTCGAAAAGAAATCTTTAGAAGGACTTTAAATTTTGAAGATAAGGATCATTAAAACTACCATCTATTGTACCATCTTATACTCTCAAACAAGGGCAAGTAATTGCTATGCGAATCTAGCAAATGAAGGCAGAAAACATTTAAAAAATCGATTCGCAAAGAAGTTCTACAACATTTAAGGTATCAATCCAAAAAGATATATTTTGGTATTTGAGATTTTATGTTCACATAATTAATTTCCATTTTACCCTTTATGCTTTCTTCACGCGAAATATTAAAATCATTGCTCGCCAGTAAAAACTAACCACTCAGTTGTAAACGACATTCCAGTTCATTAAATATTCGTGTGATTCAGTCTCATTAGAACTACATGCCATTGTTTTCCGAAGCCAGCCAGCCAGCCAGTTAATGCAGTAGAGCACCAGTCACCCACCACCGCCAGCGATAATCGCCCTGTTGTTCATAAATTATGTGGAAATGTGATAATTATTTGAGCGACACCATTTAATTATTTCAGCCGTCACATCGTCAGTCGTGTTCGCCCTTCCGAGTGCAAACCCCCATAAATGGTTCTTTCGTTCATTTGTATGCACGTTTTCTTTTGACTTCAGCGTTGTTTTTTTCGTGCTAACCGTTCACAAGTCAATTCGCGACTAGAATTTTTATCATCATCGCTACTTAGCGAGCGATGGTGGTTATTTTTACGGTTGAATGCTGTTTGGCAACAAGTTATGGAAAAGCGTTTTAGAGCAGTAAAAGACGTCCAATAAAGAGACATTGGTGTGGCAAATGAATTATAAAACTTTTGTTTGGAGATCTGGTTATGCTGAACTTTTGTGATTACCGTCTAATAACTGGTAAATATCAACATTGAATTGCTCCCCATTATGGAATATCCAAAAGGTGTTTTGCCTCGGGAGGCGTTTTTGGGCCTCTTCCCCTACTATCTATCTGTAGAGGCAAAAGGAATGAAGCTCCTTGTCTTCCTGAACTTAAAAAGTACTAGGGGTAGAGGCCCAACAACGCCCCCGAGGTCAACACCTTTTGGATAATCCTTCATATTTACCGTGTTTGTGAAGGCTGTAACAAAACTAGACATAAAATTAAGTAGGTTAGTGTCGAAATAATAAATAGGAAGGTAGGAAAAACCGAAATTTTCCACATTTTGATGAAACACCTAATATTTCGGCGAGGCAAAATGCCCTAGTGGGACTAGCCTACAATGTACTACGCGTCTCCACGCACTGTCCATACCAAAATGCTGATTCGCAGACGCATGGTACGTTGTTATCGAAGAGCTGCCAGCTAAAAGGAGTTTTACCTCATACGTTTTCCGACAGAAAAAGACCACCACTTTTTTGAAATGTGGATATTAGGGTGGCTCAAATTAGTATGGGAAAAACTTTTTTCAATTTTTTTGATGGGCCTATATTTATTTGGTTCTATTTGATGCCCTGACGCTCTGGACAAAATTTCAGCCAAATCGGTCAACGTTTGGGCTGTGCTAAGCTCGTTGAAAGTTTATATGCAAAAATGTATGCAGAAATATCCAAAAACAGTGAATTGCAGTTGGACGGCACAACTTACTATGAAGAACTATGATGCTCATTCAGATTTTGAAGAATTTAATACAGAATGTTATGCAGAAAACCGCGAGAAGATTAGAGTTTGCCCGGCTAAGTTATTAACATTTCTCTGAAGTGGGGTTTGAGCAAATTTCATTTCTTCTACCTTTGAAAAGAAATAAATTCATCCCTACAACACTCCAGTAAAATTCTAATATCTTTGCGTAATAAACTCTAATCTTCTCGCGGTTTTCAGCATAGCACTCTTTATTTAATTCTACAAGAAGTGTGAGTATCATGGTTAATCATCGTAAATTGTGCCGTCCAAATGCAAATAACTGTTTTTGGATGTTTCTGCATACATTTTTTCATATGAACTTCCAACAAGTTTAGCACCACCCAAACGTTGACCGATTTGGCTGAAATTTTGTCCAGAGCATCAGGGCATCAAATAGAACCGAATAAAAGGGCGACCCATCAAAAAATTGAAAAAGTGTTTTTTAAGCCACCCTAGTGGATATTATCCAAATGATATATAGATATTGTTTAATTGTTGCATGAGGTTGAAATCACCATCAAAATCGTTTCAGTTAAAGCAATAATGCAGTATTTGTTGTAGCTCGGACATATTGCCCCCTCTTCCCCTAATAGCTGCAACGAAGTCATATTTTTAACAAGTTTATTAAAATTACAACAGATATATATTTTTTTGAATATAAGACGATAATAGTAAAACTTTCATAATAATTTCTGGATTTCATTATCAAAATTGGTATCAATTTTAAAACATATTCGAACGTAATAAGCGACACCTAGTATTGGACGGAAGAGGATACTGTACGTGTCGTTAATCTAAAAAAAAAAATGGATCCACTTTACGTTTTCCATACAACTTAAGATAAGCAAAATCTCATTCGAAATGTAATAAAAAAAATCCTCAATAGGATGTTCATCATACAAAAACTTGGATATTCTGGAGCCTCCCATTGGATTCTTGACCTTCTAGCCAGCCATCAAGAATACGAAGATTCTAGCATGTGCAATCAGGCAAGTACTATCCGACAAGAGACACTGCTCGTCCTGAAGACATTTCCTCCCACAGCTCTTATATCTCCGATTTGGCAAGACAGGCTCCAATTTCACGACCAATCAGCCAGCGTTCTACAGCCGCTCTGGTCCTGTGTATGAGTCAGGGAGAAGAGGCTTCCTGTCAGGTAAGTACAAACCATTTGAAAAAACACTGCTCGCTCTGAAGACATCTCCTTTTCTAGCTGCATTTTCTCCGATTTTGCAAGCCATATTTTAGTTGCCCATCATCCAGGACGCATGGAAGAAAGCATTTTGGTAGATCCATAGAAGCGCTCTCCGGAAACTCCAACCTTCGTTCATCTACCGTCCTGGTCCTCCGTGTGGGTAATGGAACAGGCTCCCAGCCAGTGCTGTCATCACAATTCAATAATAAGCAATTCTTCCTCTGATGGTGTTTCCTCCCAGTCAGGGTCATCTCAGAGAATCTGCGGAGTGCCCGGAATGCATGGGCGTGGTAGAGTCGGCGGAGCATGTGATGTTTGCATGCCCGCGATTCAATGTTGAGCGACATAATATGCTGCTCTCTGCGGCATAGACACAACCGGACACCCTCGTTCGAAGGATGTGCAGGAATGAAGTTAGTTGCAGTGGCAAGTTCCTCCAGAAATTCCTGCGGAAGTTCCTCCAGGAATTCCTCGGGAAGTTCCTCCAGGAATTCCTTCGGGAGTTCCGCCGGAAATTTCTCCAGTAATTCCTATGGAAGCTCCTCTAGAAATTCCTATGGAAGCTCCTCCAGAAATCCATCCGGAAGTTCTTCCAGGAATTCTTCCAAAATTTCCTCCAGGAATTCCTCCGGAAGTTCCTCCAGGAATTCCTCCGGAAGTTCCTCCGGGAATTCTTCCGGGTGTTCCTCCAGGAATTCTTCCGGAAATTCCGCCAGGAATTCCTCCAAACGTTCCTCCAGGAATTCCACCGAAATTTCCTTCATGAATCACTCCACAAGTTCCTCCAGGAATTCATCCAAAATCTAATATGAAAGCTCATCATATCCCGTAATGGGCACAACCCAGCCGATTCTTTCAGGGCACCAAAAGAGAATGTGGATTATTTTAACTTGATTGATATTGGCGACTAACGGGGGGCCCAAAATAAGAACCTGTTACATTGGCGCCCAGCTGAATGACCCATGTATGGTCGGGGTTCTGCCAAACCGCACCAAGTGGCTTTTTAACTCACGAACTTGTAAAATTATTTTTCGTAAAAGGATAACGGAAATCATTTCATATCAATGTATACGCACATTTGTTCCCTAGCAGCACACATTTTCCATATAAGTTACTGCAGCTTATATGTGACCAGATTTAGGTACAATGAAGTTGCTGCAAAACAAATTTCCCTACTTGTGCTGCTCGGGTTGTAGAATATTCTCAGTTACGGGGTTAAGGAATATCCGAGACAATTTGTGATCAATTTGATTCTCTAAATCAGCAAGACGAGCTCGGTGGTCTAGTGGCTACCGCTTCTGCCTTATAAGCAGGAGGTCGTGGGTTCAATTCCAGGCTCGTCCCTTTCCTACTTTGTATTTATATCGTAATTCTTTCTGTGTTTCACGTTCTACCAAAACGATTCCTACTGTCATAACCTTCCACACAATCCCAAAACTTCCCGTGGCACCTATGAGAGGTCGTAGAATTCTCTGCATCTTTCTTAAGTAGGTGTCCAACTAACCATCCTTTGCCTTCCTCAGCATCCCGAGTAGCACACATGTCACATACCAGTCACTGTGACTCATACGCGACCAAATCCAGTCACATTGGAGCTGCTGCAACTAAATCGATCCGAACTGTGCTACTAGGGATTCGCAAGGACGTGACCAGGACAGATCTCGACTATTAGAGGGTGCATTGCTTCCATCTAAGAGATAGTGATTAGACCCCAAATCAATATCTGTGGTAATGGGTGGAAGTCAAGCTACTCTCATACAATAGTCTTGGCTTGTACCACCTACGAATTTGTGCGAATTGCTCAATGCCAATGCTAATGCTAATTTGATTCTCTAAATCAGCGGTTCTCATCCTTTTTCTTGAGAGGTACCCCTTCTAACTTATGCTTACATTGAGGTACCCCCTATTTTTCCGCTGTAAATGAAAATAAGCATACTGTAATCGGGGGTGACAATGCGTCTAGGTGGTGAGAATGGGTCCTCGCTCTTACCGACAGTCTGAAGGTCGGATAACAAAATCGTTCAAAAAGGTGTCTTATAATTTAGTTTTCTTGTCTTCAGATACATTTAATCTATTCTACAAGCATTCAAAGTAGTTGAAACAGTAACCCATTATCAACCAAGACGGCGGTGTTTCATAAGATAGTCTATTATAAGCGGACCTGAAAACTAACGGGATATATGGCTCTCTAAAAAGGAGGCTACTGAGCCTCTTGAAAGGAGGCTTCCGAGCCTCTTGAAAGGAGGCTTCCGAGCCTCTTGAAAGGAGGCTTCCGAGCCTCTTGAAAGGAGGCTTCCGAGCCTCTTGAAAGGAGGCTTCCGAGCCTCTTGAAAGGAGGCTCCCGAGCTTCTTGAAAGGAGGCTCCCGAGCCTCTTGAAAGGAGGCTTCCGAGCTTCTTGAAAGGAGGCTTCCGAGCCTCTTGAAAGGAGGCTTCTGAGCCTCTAGAAAGGAGGCTTCCGAGACTCTTGAAAGGAGGCTTCCGAGCCTCTTGAAAGGAGGCTTCCGAGCCTCTTGAAAGGAGGCTCCCGAGCTTCTTGAAAGGAGGTTCCCGAGCCTCTTGAAAGGAGGCTCCCGAGCTTCTTGAAAGGAGGCTTCCGAGCCTCTGGAAAGGAGGCTTCCGAGCCTCTAGAAAGGAGGCTTCCGAGCCTCTGGAAAGGAGGCTTCCGAGACTCTTGAAAGGAGGCTTCCGAGACTCTTGAAAGGAGGCTTCCGAGCCTCTTGAAAGGAGGCTTCCGAGCCTCTTGAAAGGAGGCTTCCGAGCCTCTGAAAGGAGGCTTCTGAGCCTCTTGAAAGGAGGCTTCCGAGCCTCTTGAAAGGAGGCTTGAGCCTCTTAAAAGGAGGCTTCTGAGCCTCTTGAAAGGAGGCTTCCAGGCCTCTTGAAAGGAGGCTTCTGAGCCTCTTGAAAGGAGGCTTGAGCCTCTTGAAAGGAGGCCTGAGCCTCTTGAAAGGAGGCTTCCTGAGCCTCTTGAAAGGAGGCTTCTGAGCCTCTTGAAAGGAGGCTTCTGAGCCTCTTGAAAGGAGGCTTCTGAGCCTCTTGAAAGGAGGCTCTGAGCCTCTTGAAAGGAGGCTTCTGGAGCCTCTTGAAAGGAGGCTTGAGCCTCTTGAAAGGAGGCTTCCTGAGCCTCTTGAAAGGAGGCTTCCTGAGCCTCTTGAAAGGAGGCCTGAGCCTCTTGAAAGGAGGCTTCTGAGCCTCTTGAAAGGAGGCTCTGAGCCTCTTGAAAGGAGGCTTCCTGAGCCTCTTGAAAGGAGGCTTCCGAGCCTCTTGAAAGGAGGCTTCTGAGCCTCTTGAAAGGAGGCTCTGAGCCTCTTGAAAGGAGGCTTCCGAGCCTCTTGAAAGGAGGCTTCCGAGCCTCTTGAAAGGAGGCTTCCGAGCCTCTTGAAAGGAGGCTTCCGAGCCTCTTGAAAGGAGGCTTCCGAGCCTCTTGAAAGGAGGCTTCCGAACCTCTTGTAAGGAGGCTCCCGAGCCTCTTGTAAGGAGGCTCCCGAGCCTCTTGTAAGGAGGCTCCTGAGCCTCTTGAAAGGAGGCTTTCGAGCCTCTTGAAAGGATGCTTCCGAGCCTCTTGAAAGGAGCCTTCGAGCCTCTTGAAAAGAGGCTTCCGAGCCTCTTGAAAAAAGCTTCCGAGCCTCTTGAAAGGAAGCTTTCGAGCCTCTTGAAAGGAGGCTTCCGAGCCTCTTGAAAGGAGGCTTCCGAGCCTCTTGAAAGGAGGCTTGAGCCTCTTGAAAGGAGGCTTCCGAGCCTCTTGAAAGGCGGCTTCCGAGCCTCTTGAAAGGAGGCTCTGAGCCTCTTGAAAGGAGGCTTCCTGAGCCTCTTGAAAGGAGGCTCTGAGCCTCTTGAAAGGAGGCTTCTGAGCCTCTTGAAAGGAGGCCTGAGCCTCTTGAAAGGAGGCTCTGAGCCTCTTGAAAGGAGGCTTCCTGAGCCTCTTGAAAGGAGGCTTCCTGAGCCTCTTGAAAGGAGGCTTCCTGAGCCTCTTGAACGGAGGCCCTGAGCCTCTTGAACGGAGGCTCCTGAGCTTTGAAAGGAGGCTCCCGAGCCTCTTGAAAGGAGGCTCCCGAGCCTCTTGAAAGGAGGCTCCCGAGCCTCTTGAAAGGAGGCTCCCGAGCCTCTTGAAAGGAGGCTCCCTAGCCTCTTGAAAGGAGGCTCCCTAGCCTCTTGAAAGGAGGCTCCCGAGCTTCTTGAAAGGAGGCTTCCGAGCCTCTGGAAAGGAGGCTTCCGAGCCTCTTGAGAGGAGGCTTCCGAGACTCTTGAAAGGAGGCTTCCGAGCCTCTTGAAAGGAGGCTCCCGAGCCTCTTGAGAGGAGGCTCCCCAGCCTCTTGAAAGGAGGCTCCCTGAGCTTCTTGAAAGGAGGCTTCCTGAGCCTCTGGAAAGGAGGCTTCCTGAGCCTCTGGAAAGGAGGCTTCCTGAGACTCTTGAAAGGAGGCCTGAGACTCTTGAAAGGAGGCTTCTGAGACTCTTGAAAGGAGGCTTCTGAGACTCTTGAAAGGAGGCTTCCTGAGACTCTTGAAAGGAGGCTTCTGAGACTCTTGAAAGGAGGCTTTCCTGAGCCTCTTGAAAGGAGGCTTCTGAGCCTCTTGAAAGGAGGCTTCGAGCCTCTGGAAAGGAGGCTTCCTGAGACTCTTGAAAGGAGGCTTCTGAGCCTCTTGAAAGGAGGCTTCCTGAGCCTCTTGAAAGGAGGCTTCCTGAGCCTCTTGAAAGGAGGCTTCTGAGCCTCTTGAAAGGAGGCTTCTGAGCCTCTTGAAAGGAGGCTTCCAGGCCTCTTGAAAGGAGGCTTCTGAGCCTCTTGAAAGGAGGCTTCTGAGCCTCTTGAAAGGAGGCTTGAGCCTCTTGAAAGGAGGCTTCCGAGCCTCTTGAAAGGAGGCTTCTTCCGAGCCTCTTGAAAGGAGGCTTCTTAGCCTCTTGAAAGGAGGCTTCTCAGCCTTTTGAAAGTAGGCTTCCCAGCCTCTTGAAAGGAGGCTTCTGAGCCTGTCGAAAGGAGGCTTCTGAGCCTGTCGAAAGGAGGCTTCTGAGCCTCTTGAAAGGAGGGTTCCGAGCCTCTTGAAAGAAGGCTTCCTAGACTTAAAAGGAGGCTTCCGAGCCTCTTGAAAGGAGGCTTCCGAGCCTCTTAAAGGATGCTTCCGAGCCTCTTAAAGGATGCTTCCGAGCCTCTTGAAAGGAGGCTTCCAAGCCTCTTGAAAGGAGGCTTCCGAGCCTCTTGAAAGGAGGCTTCTCAGCCTTTTGAAAGTAGGCTTCCCAGCCTCTTGAAAGGAGGCTCTGAGCCTCTTGAAAGGAGGCTTCTGAGCCTCTTGAAATGAGGCCTGAGCCTCTTGAAAGGAGGCTCTGAGCCTCTTGAAAGGAGGCTTCTGAGCCTCTTGAAAGGAGGCTTCCTGAGCCTCTTGAAAGGAGGCTCGGAGCCTCTTGAAAGGAGGCTTCCGAGTCTCTTGAAAGGAGGCTTCCTGAGCCTCTTGAAAGGAGGCCTGAGCCTCTTGAAAGGAGGCTTCTGAGCGTCTTGAAGGGAGGCTTCCTGAGCCTCTTGAAGGGAGGCTTCTGAGCCTCTTAAAGGGAAGCTTCCGAGCCTCTTGAAGAGAGGCTTTCGAGCCTCTTGAAAGGAGGCTTCTGAGCTTCTTGAAATGAGGCTTCTGAATCTCTTGAAAAGAGACTTCTGAGAATTTTGAAAGGAGGCTTCCGAGCCTCTTGAAAGGAGGCTTCCGAGCCTCTTGAAAGGAGGCTTCCGAGCCTCTTGAAAGGAGGTTTCCGAGCCTCTTGAAAGGAGGCTTCCGAACCTCTTGAAAGGAGGCTTCCGAGCCTCTTGAAAGGAGGCTTCCGAGCCTCTTGAAAGGAGGCTTCCGAGCCTCTTGAAAGGAGGCTTCCGAGCCTCTTGAAAGGCTTCCAAGCCTCTTGAAAGGAGGCTTCCGAGCCTCTTGAAAGGAGGCTTCCGAGCCTCTTGAAAGGAGGCTTCCAAGCTTCTTGGCGGAAAGCTTCCGAGTTTTTTTTAAATAAGGCTTCCGAGCCTATTGACAAGAGGGTGACGAGCTGCTTCGGAAAGAGCCTCTTGAAAGGAGGCTTCTTGCAACGAAGCTACTGAGCTTGCGGAAAAAAGGCATCCATGTCTCTCAACTGGAGGCTTCTCAACCTTTATATTCTATATTTTAGTTCAGAAGCATATTATTCAACATTTTGTCTCGGTCAGGTATATTACGTTGAAGATTTTTAAGAATTGTTCATTCGACGTTTTGTCTTTTTGATCTTTTGTCCCACAGCCCTTCGTACTGGACAGGATTCAAAAGTCTTTGATTGACTTTGAGTGACTTTGATTTGACTGATCGCCATGCATATTATGTACAATACAAAGTTTTAGAAAAAAAAGCATTAACCTCTAGCATTATTTTTTTTGAATTGTAATACATCCGCCATTACGCATTTTTGCTCGAGGTACCCCCTGAGGCCTGCAAAGGTACCCCCAGGGGTACATGTACCCCAGGTTGAGAACTGCTGCACTAAATGAAAACTTGGACAGAAAAATTAGTGGTTTTGTTGGCACTCGGTACGATTTGGCTAAACAAGTGCAAATTCTTGGATTCTGTAATTTGATCGTGACAAATTGTACGAATTGTGGAGATAGTAGCAATTTTTCATAGGGCCAAGGAATGGCAAAGCTGAGAGATGTTCTTAAACTATTCGGCAATAACATAGATGGCTTACGGATCGTTTCGGGTAGTATTTGCAGTCAAAACTCAGTTTTCGGATTGGCTTTCTGTCACGGGTACTAGCGTTGACAATTTTACTTCATTGCCGACGTTTCGACCAGGGGAGGGGATCTTCTTCAGGGCCTTTGTTACTTGTTACTTCTCCCAAAGGCATACAACCGACCCTTCTTTTCAAATTTTTGTTACATTTCAGATACTCTACCAGTGAGAAGATGGTCTCTTTAATTATCAGAGTATTGTTTATCGGCTATACCGACGAATGACCAGCTAAAACGCTATACATATGAATTCTGATCCGACGTTTCGGTACCATTATTAGACCTTTTTTGGTGGATTCTGTAGATGTGGTGTATAATTAATAATTAATTTCAGTATAATGTTGTGTCTTATTGTGTCTTGTGTCTCCCCGTTTCATTGTCGTAAGTGTCTTTAGGTTAATCAATTTTGTGTGTGTTCCGAACATCAGCTGATTAATTTAAATGTTTTCGTTACTATGTCGTTTTCTGTATCTTTTAACTTACGGTATCTTTTATAATATATCAACTGATAATTTAAATACCGAATTTTTATCACGTCAGAAAGTTATCTATAGCACATTTGAACTATTAGTTAAGGTACCCCGGGGCAAGTGGGACCTAAAAAAACGCTAGTTCAGAAAAAATGTTAACGCATTCTTAAAACACAGGGTATTTCAGGATATTAACCACGGATACGTCATCATATGCTTCCGTTGTTGAAGTGTGGACTTGTTGTAAGCCATTTATTCAGTTAAAAAAAATATTGGTAGTGACAGAAATAAATTTACCTGTGGGACCCACTTACCCCTTCGAACGGGGCAAGTGGGACCTATTCTGCTTTATACTGTCGAACGAAACTAATTTGAAGAATGTAGATATAATGTTCATGTAGTTTCTGAGTTATAGTATTTCATATCATGGGTGGAGGTTTATTGCTTGTCAGACTTTTGATTTTGCAAAAAAAGGGATAACAATGTAAGCAGATATAAAAACAAGACAACACCCGGTTAACTGTTTAACTGACTGTTGTTATTTAATTGCTCAAAATATTCACTTTCCACATCAATGATGAATTTATAAATGACTATTTTGTTGTAAATCCATTGAATTAAAATAAAAGTAATAGATTTTGCCGGTAGTTCAAAGTCATAATTGAACAATACCAATAGTATGGTGCCGTAAATGTTTTTGATTCCAAATATTTTTGTGTCAGGTGAATTCGTTGATAGTTCTGCTTCATCTTTCTAGAACATTGTTATCATTAAAAACGTTCACCGATTAATCGGCAGCCATAGTACCCACTTACCCCGTATTTTCACTTGCCCCGGGGTACCTTATTGTTTAGGAAGTTTGGGTGAAACCAATCGCCAGTGGCCGTTTCTTGGACTTCACCAGCGTTGTTGGTACCTTTCCCGAGCCTTAAAAAATGAGAAAAACACATTCAAAAGCACAAAATTGCACGTCAGGGGGTACAGCCCTGCCGTCCTTCTTAGTCACACTTGGTCGACAACTAAGAAGCTTTGCCCAAATCCAAAAATTTCTATTAGTCTCTTTAGGCTATATGTGTGCATGTGACCGTGTATGTGTGTACAAAAAATAGTGTGCCGTACGGCCGAACACCTTACAGTCTCTTTAAAATGCTCCCACTGGTGCGGATTCGCACTGCTGCCGCCCTCATGGGTCTCAATGATGCACTGTTGGTTACTATCAACCCCCCAAAGCCAACATTTTGCGCTCCCGCAGGTGCGGATTCGCACTGCTGCCGCCCTCATGGGTCTCAATGATGCACTGTTGGTTCCTATCAACTCCCCTCCAAGCCCACATTTTACGCTCTCGCAGGGTCGGATCCGCACTGCTGCCGCCCACATGGGTCTCAATGATGCACTGTTGGTTACTATCAACCCCCCAAAGCCAACATTTTGCGCTCCCGCAGGTGCGAATTCGCACTGCTGCCGCCCTCATGGGTCTCAATGATGCACTGTTGGTTACTATCAACCCACCCAAAGCCAACATTTTGCGCACTCGCAGGTGCGGATTCGCTATATCAGCACCCAGACTGATCCCAGTTTCGTATTGGAAGTATTGATTTGTTCCCCTAAAATCCCATTTTCACACCGCATGAAAAAATAGTTTATTTTGGGATACTTGGGTCAATAGGGGGATAGATTCCACTATTTCCATAAATTCATATCTATTTGGGAACAATTATAAAGCCACCTCACTTCATCCCATATAAAATTGATGGCTTTAAAAATATTTCCAACTAGAATGTGCCTAGGTATTCCAGTAAGCATGCATACAAATAACAATCAATTATTGAAAATTTAAGTCATTTTAGGCTGTGAGGCAAAATATTTGCTGAATCTAATTGCTAGAAATCGATAATTTGATCCTCAAACATGACCATTTTGTTTGTAAATCAGCGTTGGTGTTATAATTATTTCCGGGGGTGTACAGTACATACATAATAAATAAGGATGACTCAAACGCGGAACGTGCTAAGAGATGAATACATGTATGATATAACCATCACATAAAGTTAATTAGAGAAAAACAAACGAACAAATAAAAAACAAACAAATAATCAGTGCGTTATGTGTAATGTTCGAAAAAAGAAAAACATGGGAAGTTGTGTTATTAGTCAAAAGAAAACAACACAGAAGCCCTTAACAAGTGATTCCGAGAAAATCTGGTTCTTTAAAAGCCTATGGATTTTAATCTGTCTAGAAAAAAGGAAGACCACTCAGCCTTCAATCTACATTAGAACAAATTTCGTAACTTTTGTCTTTAATGCCTCATTGCAAGATTTGTTCGTCAGACTTCAACCCAACTATTTAACTGCTACGGATCCATATCCCCATATTTAAGAACAAACAAACATTCATGAAGTAATAATCCACTCCAAACACGGGATTTTAATAAACAAACAAGCTCATAACAAGTGTATTGAACTGAGCCGAAAAAAAAGGAACCGAACCGTTCCACACCCCACACGCCCCCACGACGGCAATAAAAATAACAATGATTATAATGGGGGCTCATGATTTATTCCCTCTTCACTTATGTATTCGCTCGAGTGCGTAGCCCCGTCCCGTATTGATGCTGCCGGGTGCGGTTTTCCGGAGAAGGAACAAGTCAGAAAAACAACGCTGCTGCCTCTTCGTAGCGCCATCAAGACCGAGTGTGAGGTGTCCGGCGAGGTTTGGCATGATGGCAGATGATTACACATGCCACATCAAGCCCGCAAGGATTCCTTCATAAATGCAATGCATTATTGGCAGTGACAGACAGCGATCGGTTGAAATGTGTGGTTTAACTGAGCCACGATGTCGGCAGTTTTAATGTTATGTCAGACTCAGTTATATAATCAGATATGGTGGACACTACTAACTTCACTACCCAACATTTTCCGCCGTAGCACATATTATGGAGCCCAGATACTAACTGTGAAAACAATTGATTGTTCAAAGCTTGGATGTCCCTGTTGAGCAAATAGGACCAAAATTGAGAAAATATTTTACGAATAATGTGCCAAATGCATATGGAATTGTACACATAAGTAAATGTGCTTAGGCTTGAAATCGCATTATTCGAAAAACAGCTGTGGAAAAACGAAACAACGTAGGGAAAGTAAAGATACGCTTGTTTGCTACGGAACAGAACATACTAAAGTGCCTACAAACATACACACCCAGAAAACTCCTCGCGAGTTGCGAACATGAAGCACCGTCATCGTTAACGTCATCATTGTGCACATCATCATCATCACTGTCAGAGTCAGAGCCATACGAAGTTGTGTGCTGTTTTTGCTATTCATTGGAATTCATATGCGGCAGTATGGATTTTGGTTTGTAAAGCGAGGGGAGGGACAATTTACAAGCTACGATATAAAAAGTCGTTTGGCCGACAGTCATTCGGCCGAAAGCTATTTGGCCGGATAACACGTTAGACCGAAAGTCATCTAGCCGTATTCCATTTGGCCGGAAAAGTCGTTTGGCCGAGTTGGTCGAAAATATCATTTGGTCGAACGGGTAATATGGCCGAAATTTTTGTTGGACCGCTCGAATCATACGAACGTAAATGTCGTTGCTAAATGGGTCATATGACCAAAATCTTGTTTTGTCGAAGTGAATGTGAAAAGAATGAAGTGATTAATGATGATTGAGAAGTGAGAAGAAATAAATAAGAGATGAGAGGTGGAATGTGAGAAATGCGAAGTGAGAAATAAGGATTGAACAGTGAGAAGTAAGACGTCTCATGTATATATAACTTCATTTTTTTATGTGATCTTTCAATGGAAACTAAACTTTGTAGAACAGAACAGAAACCGAAAGAACAAACTATGACTAAAAGAAGGGAAATATCAACAAGGAAATATTATCAGGTAAAACATAAATAAACATAAACGTGCAAAAGAATGGTTGATTAACACTCATTTGTTGTAATTTCGACCTTATATTCCATCTCACCTTTTGACCCTTCGACCTTTTGACCTTCGACCTTTGGTCATACAACCGGAATTTCTATCTTTTGTTCTTTCGACCTTCTGTTCTTCGTTCTTTTGACTCAGATTTTTTGATACAAACTTTTGTCCCTTCGACCTTTTAACCCTTCGACTTTTTTTTTTTCTTTCGACGTTTTGACCTTTTTTTTCTTGTCCTTCGACCTTTTGTCCTACAACCCCGTCACATTATTTAATCGCCATAGTGTTAAGGGGGAATGAACGGCCGCTAACCGCAAGTCGAGCACATCTGTATATGGGTCTCCATATACAGATGTGCTCGACTTGCGGTTAGCGGCAGTGAAGGTTGGCAACACACCACTACATAAATCCGTATTTTTTTGAATGAGTGTGTGAGATATTGCCCGGTGTTGCACTAACACAACCACAATTTTCCGAAGGACGGAGAGAGACAGACGACACACCGCCTGTGGTGAATCATTCAGATAGCTGTTTTCTTTGCCCAATTTTCCTTGAGCCTTAAACCGAGATACAGAAAAACGTAGTGTGCTGTGCTCGAATCAAGACGTGTTTGACATTTTTTTCGCCTTCAGCTTTTTGTTATACAAAGAAATACTTTGTATACCAGAAAGGCAAAAAGGCACGGAAGCCACAAATCGGTGAACTTCAATCAGCTGCTGACGAATAGATCAAGATTTTCTGTGGAAGTTAACAGAGAGACTTTTTGTATTGTTATAATTTGCTATTCTTTTCCTCTTTATTCCTTATTTTACATTTCAACATTTCCAATCATGCTCCAAATCGTTTGATTTCTTCGAATTCTTTTCCTTTTTCATTTTATATTTTTTCTTCAATGTGTGTTCTCTAAATCGACTAGGAGAGGATCATATCATGAAACACCCACTTTGAACGCGCTTACAACGGCACACTAAAAGCTAACTGGCTGAAATCAGTATAGCGAAAGACATCTAGGATCTGATTTCCCGAAATTAAACGCTTTGTAATCATGTCATCTTCTCGGATATTCCTGATGCGTCCTGTTCAAACCGGAGCTATTATGATAATGGATAATCTGGTGAGCACGTTCCAAATCTTTGCTTTCTTTTTATCATTTCCTTATAAATTTAAAAAATGAAAATTGAAGACTAAATACGTACAGGACATCGTTTGTTACTATCGCCGCGGATATTGTGGGAGTCCCAGGTATCCGATTCACGCTTCAGTTAGAAACGGTGGGTCTTCTCGACCTTCTATTCCCTGAGTAGTTAGTACGAATAAGGGCATCATTGTGAAGTTTTGATGTACCTGTTATGAATAACTTGTACATCCCGTTCCCTACACTTCCTGAAGCAACTTAACTTGCTTCAGGGGTAAATCCTTTTTGTAGTACCAGACTTCGTAACATAAAGGGCACCATTACGGAGCATGACATATGATCAAATTATTCGTAGTACTACTTGACCAACAGTCCCAGCTGGGTGAGGGATAGAGGATGACACACACACACACACATAGTGTTAAACCGAGATACAGACCTTTGTCGACAGTTTATCAATTGCTTTGCGTTACCGTAAGAAATCTAGTTCGAATTATTCTATTTGAAGTTATTTATTTCAGTTGTTACAAATAAAACTAATTCCTGAATTAAGTTACTTAAAAAATGAAAACATCTAGACCTTTTCGAGATTTAATCGAAGCTAATTCGAAATATTCGCATTCGTGCTATAGAAAATAAAGCCTTAAACTCTATCATATTATGAAAAAGGTATCGTCTACTCTGTTGACTTATTCCGGACAAACGCGTGCTTTGCAAGAAGGATCAATTTACACAAATTTACACAATCTTCATGTTTCGAGCAGACGCTTGCTTTAAAAAGGAGTCATCTCAGGTTTGGCTTATTCCAGGCAAACGTATAGCCAAGTTTTGTTACAGATGTAATCAAAGCACACGTGTTCCTCAAGAGAGAGGAGATATTTATTCTTTCCTCATTCAGGTAGAAACGTGTACCACAACAGCATCAATAAAAGATAGCTGAAAATATGTTTTCAAAAAATATAGCTTGATTATTCTCCATTTTAATTACCCCAAATCAAAATCAAATTAGGCTAAGAAACGGTTTTGGCTGACTATAGCGTCAGTTCACGGCAAATCATTTTAAATTTTGGTCCACTATGATTTAACTCCAAGTATTTGGATGCAAGAAGCATTTACAGAAAGCAGCCTGTGTCCAAGCCATCCCTCCCCAGTAACATGGAACTGCAAGTCACTAGGCTTCGCAGGTTGTGACAGGATAATCTACGATGAATTCGTAGTCGAAGTGCTGCAGGAAATATGCTGGACAGGACAGAAAGTGTGGAAAAGCGGGCATCGAGCGGCTACCTTTTACCAAAGCTGTGGCACCACCAACGAGCTGAGAATCGGCTTCATAGTTTTGGGCAAGATCCGCCAACGCGTGATTGGGTGGCAGCCAATCAACACAAGGATGTGCAAGCTGAGGATAAAAGGCCGTTTATTCAACTACAGCATCACCAAAGTGCACTGTGCACACGAAAGGAGACCCGACGACGAGAAAGAAGCGTTCTATGCACAGCTGGAGCAGACATACGATGGATGCCCACTGGGGGACATGAACGCTGAGGTAGGAAGGGAGGAAATGTATAGACTGGCCATCGGGCCGGATAGTCTGCATACCGTATCGAACTACAACGGGCAACGATGTATAAACTTTGCAGCCTCCAGCGGAATGAAAGTCCGAATAACTTTCTTCCCCCGCAAGAATATCCACAAGGCCACATGGAAATCACCTAATCAAGTAACGGAAAACCAAATCGACCACGTTCTAATCGGCGGTAAATTCTTCTCTGACATCATGAACGTACGCACTTACTTATATTGAATCCGATCACTACCTTGTTGCAGTATGTCTGCGCTCAAAACTATCGACGGTGAACAACAAGCGTCGGAGTCGTTCGCTGCGGCTAAACATTGAACGGCTACAAGACGGTAGACTAGCCCAAGACTAGGCACAGCAGTTGGAAGTGGCACTCCCAACGGAAGAGCAGCTAGGCGCAGCGTCTCTTGAAGATGGCTGGAAAGATATTCGATCCGCCATTGGAAGCACCGCAACCACTGCACTAGGCACGGTGCCCCCGGATCAAAGAAACGACTGGTATGACGGCGAATGTGAGCAGTTAGTGGAGGAGAAGAATGCAGCATGGGTGAGATTGCTGCAACACCGCACGAGGGCGCACGATGCACGATACAAACGAGCGCAGAACAGACAAAACTTGATTTTCCGGAGGAAAAATCCCCAGCAGGAAGATCAAGACCGTGAAGAGACGGAGGAACTGTACCGCGCTAATAACGCACGAAAATTCTATGAGAAGTTAAACCGTTCACTTAAGGGCCACGCGCCACAGCCCGATATGTGTAATGATATAAACGGAAACCTACTTACGAACGAGCGTGAGGTGATCCAAAGGTGGCGGCACTACGAAGAGCACCTGAATGGCACCCGGTATGGTGATGAACCTGGGAGCACACGCGCAGGACATACGACTTCCGGCTCCGAATCTCCAGGAAATCCAGGAGGAGAAAACAACAAAACGAAAAACAACAAAGCCCCTGGAGTTAACCAACTACCAGGAAAGCTGTTGAAACACGGTGGTAAGGCACTGGTTAGAGCGCTGCACTGGGTAATTACCAAGGTTTGGGATGATGAGGTTCTGCTGCAAGAGTGGATGGAAGGTGCCGTGTGTCCCATCTACAAAAAGGGCGATAAGCTGGATTGTAGCAACTACCGCACAATCACATCCGGCACAATCACAATCCGGCTTTAGCTACCTTCTGGATACTGGTTTCACCGTAGAGCTGGGCGAGCTCGTGGTTTATTCTTCGTCGCAATACACCATCTTCTTGCACGCCGCCAAAGATGGTCCTAAGCACCCGTCTCTTGAATACTCCGAGTACTTGCAAGTCCTCCTGAAGGTTTGTCCATGTTTCATGTCCGTAGAGGACTACCGCTCTTACCAGCGTTTTGTACATGACACATTTGGTCCGGTGGTGAATATTTTTTGACCGTAGTTTCTTCTGGAGCCTGGACAGATGATGCGCCTTCGTATTTCACGACTAACATTGTTATCAACCGTTAGCAAGGATCCAAGGTAGACGAATTCCTCGACCACCTCGAAGGTATCCCCGTTTATCGTAACAAGGCCGCCTACAAGGTACACTCCCAAATTGTATGCAGCCGAATAACAATAATTGCAAGAGAGTTCGTGGGGCAGTATCAGGTGGGATTTATGGGTGAACGCTCTACCACAGACCAGGTGTTCGCCGTACGTCAGGTATTGCAGAAATGCCGCGAATACAACGTGCCCGCACATCATCTATTTATTAACTTTAAAGCCGCATATGATACAATCGATCGGGACCAGCTATGGCAGCTAATGCACGAAAACGGATTTCTGGATAAACTGTAACGGTTGATCAAGGCGACGTTAGATCGGGTGATGTGCGTAGTTCGAGTTTCAGGGGCATTCTCGATTCCTTTCGAAACGCGCAGAGGGTTACGGCAAGGTGATGGTCTTTCGTGTCTGCTATTCAACATCGCTGTGGAGGGAGTAATACGAAAAGCAGGGATTGACACGAGTGGTACGATTTTCACGAAGTCCGTCCAGTTATTTGGCTTCGCCGATGACATAGATATTATGGCACGTAGCTTTGAGAAGATGGAGGAAGCCTACATCAGACATAAAAAGCGAAGGTAAACGGATTGGACTAGTGATCAACACGTCGAGAACGAAGTATATGATAGGAAGAGGCTTAAGAGAGAACAACGTAAGCCACCCACCACGAGTTTGTATTGCTGGTGACGAAATCGAGGTGGTTGAAGAATTCGTGTACTTGGGCTCACTGGTGACCTACGATAACAATACCAGCAGAGAAATTCGGAGACGCATCATGGCAGCAAATCGTACGTACTTTGGACTCCGCAAAACGTTCCGATCGAATAGAGTTCGCCAGGTAGTTCTCTACGAACACAATACCTGGACGATGCTCGTGGAGGACCAACGCGCATTGGGAGTTTTCGAAAGGAAAGTGCGTACCATCCATGGTGTGGGTGCAGATTACGAACGGTACGTGGAGAAGGCGAATGAAACACGAGTTGCATCAGCTGTTGGGAGAACCATCCATAGTTCACACCGCGAAAATCGGAAGACTGCGTTGGACAGAAATCCGGTGAAAATGGTTCTCGGGAACAAGAAGGCGAGGTGCACAACGAGCAAGGTTAATCGATCAAGTGGGGTGAGAATGTTTCAACTGAACCCTTTGCCACCCCCGTTGACGGTATCCACCTTTTTAATATTTTTGTACAGTTTTTATAATCGATGATCATAGTTTGAAACTAGCTTTATCAATTAGATACAAAATCATGCCATTATTGTTTCAAAAAGATCAATTTACCCTCAGATAATAATACTTCTTAACTAAATTGGGTAAACCATGAATCAGATGGTGGTCGTGAACAGAGGACAAAAATCAACGAGTACATAAATTTGATTGAATATTGTGGAGTAGTATGTTAGTTTGGTTCAGATATAAAATAGAAAGAATACTTTTACACAAATAAAAACTGCATAATAGTTGCATACAGAATTACCATGCAACGAAATGATAGACAAGTGAATTTTGGTGCTTAAACGACGGTGTCGTCTCCTATTTATGAAGCTGTTCGATCCACATCGCACATCGAACTAGCTTCCCATCAGATAGATTATCGTGCAAAGCCAAGCGTCAGAAACCATCAGCATTTTGTTACAGTTTATCGTCATAAATAATGTAAAATTTATGTGCCCTGTCCTTTTCACGAACACTTTACGAGCTTCAAGATATGCATGAAACCTACTCTATCTGCCAGTTAGTCGAACATATGAACAAAAAAAAAAACTGGCGGGTACTGGGCGAGCTCTAGTACAGGTGAAAGTTCATTCATATGATAAGCATCGGGTTGTTATGGATTCTCGTTCCTCGTAAGCACCAGCGGAAATAGGGCTTCGAGTGCGAAAAAAGTATGTCCAATGGCAACCCGTATCAAAGCAACAATGCATACAGCTGGCTTCGAGTTTTTTATGGGGTTCATTGGAAACGGAGAAAAAACTCTTCTAGCAAGGTGGTAATGATAAACCGCTCAAGCTGTGCACACTCGTGGCTACGCTTTGCGTGTTTCCATTTTTAATTTTTAAAGACTGTGTGCGTGGTTTTCCAGGTGGGTTCAAATCGGCCATTTGTTTGCTAATCGGTTCTTTTTATACGAATGTGTAAAAAAGGATAGATGTTCTTCAACATTTTAAAAAAGCTGTTTTTTTCTGCATGGGACTTTCAAAGTCAAAATAACAAATGAATGTCAGCCTGAATCTTTATCCAAATTGAACTTAACAACAAAACTTTCGAAGTACTTCATACAAAACCAAACCACAAAAACCATGACAACTCATTTTCAACCACACAGGAAATTGAGGTTGCCACGTGGTCAACTCCGGAAGCAAATTTCGCACATCAAAGCATATATAGTTCAAACGACACAGAGCTAAAATATAAATACCAGTTCAGTTAAAAATCTAATTAAAAATTGTGCGGTTATATAACCCTCCGGGTTCGAACGGGCTGCAATAGTGGAACATAATACCGGCAAAAACTTGCAAGCAAAAAAAAAACGAAACTACCATCATTATTATCTCTCGGTTTTCTGGTTACGTTTGTCCTATTATTGGATCGTACCCTCTAGGTGCCATCGTCCGGTGTCCGCCGCCCAAGGATTGTCTCCCGCCATGGTAACACTGACTGCGAGCAGAAGCACAACCGACGAACCAGTCAGTGGTGGAGCTGATGCAGAAAAGCCAAGGAAATGGAGGAAAGCGATTTAGCCACCGGCAATCATTTTCATCTCCCTCTGTCAACCGGAAAAGTTTAATATTTAAACACAGAGTGGCAGCCGCACTGGGTTGTCCATTTAGTGTTTCCTGCCCTCCTGGAGAACCTGGAGAACTTCGGGGGAGGGATGCCTTTCTCAGAAGGTGTGTGTGTCTGGGAGTTGGCACTGATTTTGACTTTTGAGACGCTCCAACCTCAACTCAAGCTCAGTGGAAGTGGATATTTGAGGTGGGTTGAAGAGTGCCAAAGTGCCTGTGGCTGTGTTTTGCAGTTTTCTAGACAGACAAACATACACGAGCAGCCCGTTCGGTTCGGAGTGTGACATGAGTAAACGCTGGCTGGCTGGCCTCTATGTATCTCTACTAATGGATGAAGTTGATATCTTCGAATTTAATGCAAATAGTTTTTGTGAGGAGGATTTGCCGAGGCAATATAATTTCCGTTTAGTTTCGAAATAACATCATAACATAGGTTGATTTTGAATATGAAACGTTTATCCTTTGCAATTGAATGTCAGTTTCAAAACAGTAAACCCTGCAACAGATGTTTTCTTCATTAGGGGGGTCCCGTAGCGTAGTTGGCTACACGTTCGCCTTATAAGCGGATGGTCATGGGTTCGATTCCCAGCCCCTTCACCAAAATCCTCGTCAGTCGCCGGATCCGCAGCCCATACGGTGGCGTTTGGGGTACGCGCTTTACCGTCACGGCTGCCTGATGACGACTGACAACTTGTTCTTCTCGGAAGCATTCCTCCAACGTTACCCGGATAAATGGCAACCGAACAATGCAACGATCATTGAATACACGACATGGACAAACGGACAAAATGGACTGACGATGAGATGGATTGGCAACGACAACAATAATGCTAATGGAAATCTAAAAATAGATTCTGTGTGGATTCTGTACAGCAGAATACCACAGTAGATCTTGGCACAGTAGCGGTTAAGAAATACAGAGTGCCTACCAAATAAAGAAAGGAATAAAAAAAAGATGTTTTCTTCACATACAAACCGAACGAAAAACTATCTGCCGAAACTGCAAGGCTATAATTCACAATAAAATCTCTGTATGTGTATATTTTTGGGGCCCTCCTTAGCCGTGCGGTAAGACGCGCAGCTACAAAGCAAGACCATGCTGAGGGTGGCTGGGTTCGATTCCCGGTGCCGGTCTAGGCAATTTTCGGATTGGAAATTGTCTCGACTTCCCTGGGCATAAAAGTATCATCGTGTTAGCCTCATGATATACGAATGCAGAAATGGTAACTTGGCTTAGAAACCTCGCAGTTAATAACTGTGGAAGTGCTTAAGGTGACACGGGAAGCACTAACAATCATCAAATCGTCATCATTTTCATCATTGAATGCTTAACTTTTTTTCTACAACAAATATGATTTTGAAAAAGTATCACCGGCGCGTGCTTACTCGCAATCTACATGCTGATACATTTACAGTTACATCAAACAACTGAAAACCGAAATACGCCGCTTCAAAGTTGCGAGGTGATAATGCTAGAAAGAGACGAAAGATAGGAAAAATAACACGGTGTTTAGTGCCTCCCCGAGTCACCTTAATGAACACTAAGCTGCGAGGCGGCTCTGTCCCAGTGTGGGGATGTAATGCCAATAAGAAGAAGATGTGTATATGGTCTTACATATATAGGGACACGGCAGGTATTTCCGTCCATCGTCGTAGGGGCTAAAACCAACGATAGCAACGTACATTTGCTAGAATTCCACTATAGCAGATTGTTTCCCCTGAGCTTACGATTTGGTACGTATGAGTTTTACAAAAAAGCGTCTCTTTTATTGGTTTTCGAGACTATGACGAACAGACGAAAATACCTGCCGTCTCCCTATTATACACCTTTTGAATCATATACATATTTAACGCTTTCCACACCTTAGCGGTAAATTGTGCGGCTACAAAGCGGAACTTGCTGGAAATGACTGAATTCCTAACGACTCATATATATTATCTTACCTTTCAACAGTATTTGGCATCTTTCTGAACATTAAACATCTGAAATTAGCAAAACAAAAATATATATATCAGACATAATAAAATTAGTCATCTGCTGAGCGAAGCATTATAATATTGTTGCAATAATTCTTTGAAATAATCATTTGTCGAACAAGTTGCAAAACATTATTTTTGGCAGTTGAGCGCCCCATTAGTACTGTCTGCAGGGTAGATAACCCATTGAAGATTTACCACAGTGATGAGTACGGTGATCTCATGGTATTGTGTCTTCAAGGAGTTGATGGGAAGTCCCTCGTAGAGAAGCGGGTAAGCCTAGCCCCTTAAGCATTTTGTGTATTTAAACAAAATGGGAAGCTCAAAATTTATATAATCTGCATAAACAACCATAGCATAGCAGCATAGCATATTTACGGTGTACTTCGTAGATTGAACACTAGTAATACTCATGTTTTTCTTTTGAAATCCCTATCTAGATTGCAATCAGGAATCAAGGTGGGTGTGATCTTTGATTTCAATCTAGGACAAAAATAACAAAAGCATGGGGATTACTACTCCTGGCCTTGCCCATCTTCACCGTAACTTGGGAGGGGAAGGAAGTGTTTAAGTAGTATTTATTTAATGAAAGGCCCTCGACTCAGCGACAACCTCATAAGTACCACAGAGTTGGATATTGGAGAAGGTATTCGTTGGGTCAGGATCTGTCTGTAGCTGAGAATGTGACCATGGTAGATCTTAAACTGTAACACACCACGCAAATATGTCTAGCCATCGAGACGAGCCAGCCTCGGGTTGAAAGTCTCGATAATAAAGACAAAAAAAAAGTCTACCCAGCGTAGGGACGTTTCGATACTTCCGATATATCGGAATATCGATATTTTCGCTTTCGATATCGATATATTGAATCAGAACAAAGCAACACAAAAACAACAATTGCGTTGTATTTTTATGTAAGAAAATACTGCAAAATGGATCTGAAATGCCGTATGTTCAACTGTTAAGATGTTTTTTCTTGGTAGCGGTGCTCTTGGTGCTCCAATGATAAATAAGATAAATAAATTCTACAAATTAGGAAGAGATTTGGGGAAAAGAAAATTTAGAAGTATTGGAAAACATATGAAAATTTCCTTCCGGAATTCAAAAAATGCCCCGTAGGAGTTTTAGAGAATTTGTAATGAATAATTTAAATTTTCTCTGATTGAAATTTTTGCGTAAATTTTAAATAATTCCCGTGAAAATCGAAGAGAATTTCCTGCCGAAAGTCAAGGGAATTTCTCCTGAAAATTTAAGAGAATTTCTTTTTTAGTTAAGAATATTTCAATGGATTTTCTCCTAAAAATTCTGAATTTCCTTTGAAATTAAAATTAAAAAAAACTTCCGCGGTAATTTTGAAGATAGATTTTTTTGTTGTTAAGATTCAGAATATCACGAGGAGAAATACAGAAAAAAAAAGTCTGTGGAATTGCAGCAAATCTTTCGAATCTTCAGTTATTTTTTTTTCGAGCGAACGGAAAATAGTGTGGTCAATATCATGCCGAAAACGCTGCCACTGCCGACGAAGGCCGCCGCCGATGATTGTTGAACTTGCACACTCTACAAGCAGATTGGATTAAATAATAGAAAAAGTCATTATTGTAAATGTGTATAATTCGATAGTAATTGAATTACTACAACAATGATTGACAATTTGATTTTCCGATATATCGATATTTTCATTCCAATGTATCGGTGGTATCGATACTTTGATTCGATTATCGTATCGAATTAAATATCGATATTTTGAAGTATCGGAACGTCAAAAACCCAGCGCTACGGGGGTTGTGTAATCTGCATACACAATCTTTCATTAAGTCATTGTCTTTCAATGTTGTGGGTTACAAATATTAAAGTTTGATAATTGTAGCATAGAGATGAAAAAACAGGTGGAAAATGGTAAGCCAGTCACAAAATGGAAAAAGCCTGAATATGATTTCTTGCATGAATTTTTCGTTGATAATAGTAAAGAAACGGCAGGTATCCCCCTCTGACTGTTGCAATTTGGTTAACACCTTTAAAAAAACAGGAACAGTGGACCAGTGGCGAATTTTTCACGAAAAGTTTCCTCTGACCGGAGACGAGCTAGCCTAGGGCTGAAAGTCTCCTTAATAAAGATAATAATAAAAAAAACTGTCCATATCAGGATAATAGTTCCATGCAATTGTTTTGGATTGGAATGTTGAGGTTCAATTATATCAACTAATTTGTAAATGTAAATATAATAGATATTTTAGTTACAAGATAAAGATTGTCGCTTCGGTTCCCTTTGTTTTGCTGTCCGAAACATATTGGGTACCGAACTGTCAAATCGTGTGTATTTTTCCTTCATTGACATTTAGGCTTTGGTCCGATTCGCGAATTAAAATTAAATTAAACTTAAAAATGACAGTTCAATAATTTCCAAATAACCCTGCCCGCAGAGCAAGATTACTTTTGACAGATATTGAATCATTTTTGATAGATGTTTTGTTGGTCTTGCTGGGTAGCACCAGCCATTCTTATGAGCGGGGGATTTCATAATTTCTAAACTGTCAATTTTAAGTTTAATTTGATTTTAATTCGCGAATCGGACCAAAGCCTTAGCACCCTCTTGTCCCCAGCAAAAGATGTTCTAAACAGCGACGACAGCGACAATCTTTATCTTGTTACTAACATATCTTTTGTTAATGTGTATTTAAAAGGACCACACAAAGGGGGCCTATTTTAGTAGTAAAAATAGATTTTTGGGCCGGTTTTATGTTCGAAACATGTTGCTGATACCCGCTACTTGTCATTTGACGCTTAAGGACCACAATTTGTCGTGAGGCTCACTCTAGGGAAGTGTCTGGAGTGAATTTCTGTCGTTTAGCGTTTGTTGTAGTGCGCCAGACGAGAGGGAATCGTCGGCTGCCGCATAATACGCTGCCTCTTCGCTGTTTGTTGTTTAGTTCCGGTCGTTCTGCAGAACGGGCGCGAAAACCGGACCGTGGTTTGCCAGTATCCGATTGCAAATGAGTCCGAGACCTTCGGCGGCCGGTGCCGTTGTTCTCCGCCTTCCGTCCGTTCGATGCCAGTACTCCCGTGCAAAATCAGGTTCAAGGCATTTTCTCCAAAGTGCAAATCATCATTTCAGTTCGTGACAGCGGCGCCTTTTTCTTCTTCTTCTTATTGGCATTACATCCCCACACTGGGACAGAGCCGCCTCGCAGCTTAGTGTTCATTAAGCACTTCCACAGTTATTAACTGCGAGGTTTCTAAGCCAAGTTACCATTTTTGCTTTTGTATATCATGAGGCTAACACGATGATACTTTTATGCCCAGGAAAGTCGAGACAATTTCCAATCCGAAAACTGCCTAGACCGGCACCGGGAATCGAACACAGCCACCCTCAGCATGGTCTTGCTTTGTAGCCGCGCGTCTTACCGCACGGCTAAGGAGGGCTAAGGAGGACAGCGGCGCCTACGGACGTGCTTTTTGCTCATCACGACAAGGCGAGAAGATATCGCGACCAGCTTTACCTGATCCATCTGGAGCACGGCTGCACCACCTGGAAGGACCTGAAGCTGGTTGGCGTTATAAATTACACCGTCGTTGACTGGGAGCGATATCGGCCAGTGCAATGCGACGTCACGCAGTGTACCAACTGCTTCAATTTCGTCCACGGCACCGTGAACTGCCGAATGAAGCCGGGCTGCATCAAGTGTGGCGAACCCCATCTGACTGACGAGTGCGACAAGATGGAGGTGGCCGATCCCAAATGCGCTAACTGTGGCGACGAATCTCCGGCCACCACAAAGGGCTGCCCTAAGCAGGCCGAGTTCCTGGAAATCCGGAAGAAGGCTTCCAACAGAACCCTACCGAAGAAGAACCGTGTTCCTGTAATCAACGAGGTGAACTATCCGGCCATCGCGGCTCCCCGTCGAGCGATTCGGTTCAAGATCCAGCACCACCAGCTCCATCCTCCAGCGATTACGCCGGCAGCAAGATGAGCATCCTCTACTCCCGGAGCATTCCGCTCCGCTCTACACCCCGGAGCAGCTGGCTCCAATATTCAGCCAACTTGCGGCTCGGCTTCGAAGCTGCAAATCCCGGTTCGACCAGATGTACACTCTGGGCCTTTTCGTCATTGGAAATGGCTTCTAGATTGGGTCTGGCAACTGGGACGCTTGCTCGCTCAAGAGCAAAATCGTAGAGCTCAGTGATTTCCTTGAGGAGAAGGAGATTGACGCGGCTTTTATCACCGAAACCCACCTTAAGCCCGAGGTAAGTGCAACAATTCCGGGTTTTAGGCAGGTGAGGTTCGATCGAACAAGCTCCAGAGGGGGAGGATTGGCTATTAGTTAGGTTATCAAATTTATAAATTACTTTTGAATTCCAACCATTCGTTGCTATTGAAATAAAATCAAAGATGAAAGACTTGAAATATTAAAAATAATGTAACGAACAAAAATCGAAAATAAAAGAATTTAAGTCAAAGTCACGTCCAAAATGCAAATCTTAATCGTTTGGCGTCGGTACCATCGCAAACGCTCGTCGGAGGGAAACGTTGCGAAAATTTATTTGGGTGGATTATCAGGGTGGCCAGTGAGTCGGGAAATCGGGAAATGTGGGAATTTAAAGTCCATGCGGGAAATGCGGAAAAAGTCGGGAATTTCTTAGAATTATACAAAAAATCGGAAAAAAAGTCACCACTCACCAGGTGTTCATTTCATCAAATCATGTATAATTATTCTAGAATACAAACATGAAAAAAACATGTTTTTCCACGTATCGTTTGAAGCTATTTGAGAAACTATCTGGCTTTGTCGAATCTTATATACATAAAAATGGATTTCTGTTTGTCTGACCCTTATAAACTCTGAATCTCTAGATACTATAAGTTCCATAGACGAGCGAAGACACGGTTGAGTAATTTCGATTTTGTGTGTTTTTCCGTTTTTTCACAGTGTACCACGTGAATTTGACGTCATACGCTCTCTTGCTTGGATTGCAATCGTGACGTCATGCTCGTTTGGCTACACTAACTGACGACAGTTCGTTTGGCTACACTTGCCTTCGCCTCAGCTCGTCTATGGAATCTACAGTGTCTATATCGATAACTACTGAGCCGATCGGCGTGAAAATTTGTATGCAGAGGTTTTTGGGGCAGGGGAAGGTTCATAAGATGGTTCGAGATCCCCCTCCCTTTGGAAAGGGGGGCTCCCATACAAATTAAACATAAATTTCTTCATAATTCGAGAACTAATCAGAGAATAAATCAATTTTAGTTTTGTTTTGTCATTTTTCGCCGAAAACAAATCGATGAGAATCCCCACCACCAATTTTAGGCGAAACGAAGATCGTCGGGTCTGCTAGTGTATAATGAAACTGATATTGAAGAAACCAGAATTCTTTAATGTCGAGTCTAGAGCTCTTCTCGGTAGTGATGATGAAAAGCAACATGCCACCTACACTTCGGCAGGTTTCTAAGATAGTGGATATCTCCGAGAGTACAAGAAAATGCTAAATATTATTTCGTAGCAACTTAAGGACTTCTTTCAGGATACTTATCGAAATTAGTCGAGTTTATCCAATTATGTTCAATTCCAGGCACACATCTCAACAATCTCTGGTCATTCGTCGCTAACATTTTAAATTTGTCACATGGTAAAGCTGTAGAAGAAGGGGGGCAATAGGACACTGTACTTTTTAGGGCCTCTTCCCCTACAGGAGTTGTTTTAGATTTATTGATTTTTGATTTTATTTAATGATAATCGTCATCTGACATCTAATGTCTCAATGACTATAAGGGTAAAAATGTTCCGAAAACCTAATTATTATTCAAACATTGATAAAAATACACAAATAATACAACAATAAGAATACACAATAAATGCATCAATATAATAAAAAAAAGACTTAGCAATCTACAGTATATGTGTCAATTGGTACCACGAAAGTGTGCTGCGAAAAGTCGTTGTAGAGCAGCTGGCGAAAGATTGAAATCAAATAGATGGAACACTGCGTTGAAATTAGTCGACATATATCGGACTGGGTCATACTGACCATAACGACTGTTTCTAGCACCGAGCTGAATAAAATCTCTCCTCCTTAGTGGGCGCGTAGAAGCATAAAAAATAATTTTGTTTAGCAATGTTGGAGAGACTACAGCACCATTGAGAATTTTTGCTACGAATATGGCCTGTGCCACACGGCGTCGAACATCTAAAGTATCCAGCCCAAGCAGTTGGCAGCGGTTTTCATAGGGAGTAAAATGTTGGTCATCACGCCAGGGAAGATTGCGCAAAGCAAAGCGCACGAATTTTTTCTGCACAGATTCGATTCTTGAGATCCAGGTGGTTTGATAAGGGCTCCAGACAATGACAGCAAACTCCAGAATTGATCGTACAAGGGCACAGTAGAGTGAGCGCAGGCAATAGGGGTCACGAAACCCATTGGCAATTTTCATCATAAAGCCAAGTTGTCGGTTTGCCCTGGAAATCACTTCATCGTAATGGAAACGAAAAGTTAGTGCGTCGTCAAGTATAACTCCATCTTCGTCTGCTTCGGGCGGACATATGCTATTTAAAGTTTTACCTGGACCAGTCAGTCGGTTGAGCTGGTGTCCTGAATCCGTTGATTGCTACTTCGAGTAGTCAACGAAACTCCTACGTTTCTCCAGTTGTCGCTGATACACCGGACATACTTCACTCCATGCAGCATGGTTTGTTTCGATTCGCAGTTTCCGCTCAGCGTTCATTTTCTTGCAGTTTGCGCATTCCTTTTTAGTTGATTTGCACTCTTGCACTACATGATTCTCACTACATATTGGGCACTTGGGAGATTCTGCCTTACAGTCTTTACTTTTGTGGTTAAATGCACAGCACTTGAAGCATCTAGTCACTTGCAATCCATCAATCACTCGACATCGATCCCACCCGCAGTTCACCCTTTCTTCTTGCATTACTTTTACGAACGTTTCGGCATCCAATTCAATTATTGCGCTCACGTTATTGTACTGCAATTTCGCATTACAATACATTTTGCACAATTTGAAATGTTTAAGGTTTCCAAATGCTTCGTTTTGATCAACTAAAGTTTCTTTTAGCTCTTGTTCATCCAACTCATCACTCATCCCGATTATTCTTATAGATGGTTTCAGGTTTTCTCGCACATTCACATCGTACAGACCACCCATATTTTTTTCTACTTTCTCTTTAAGAATTTTGACACTATTCTCATCATTCAGCGCAATCATTACCTCACCGTCTTTACCACTTGTAACCCGTTTCACATTGAGACATCTGGCATCCACTTTTTTTCGCAATTCTGCTCTGATATCTTCCACTTTTACACCTGCTTTTGGCTTAACAACAACAACCGGATTTGGTTTACGCTTTTCTTCCCTAGACTGCGTTGGTATCTTAGTTCTGTCTGATTTCAAAACTTCAGCAAAACTAGTCTTTGGTGTAACAACAACATCACTTTGTATTTCTAACTCGTCAATTTTTCTTCGCTTTGCAGATGATCTTGTTAGCATACGCCGCGGAACATTATCTTTTTCGTTCTTATTATTATCACCCCGTTCATTAACACGCACTATTTCCTCACGTACAACTTTACGTATAACCTGTTCAAAATTGTTTACCATTTCCGCTATACCGGCGAGATCATTCAGTTTATTCGCAATCTCGTCCAATCGTTTATCACAGTGCCGGTCGTCAAATTCAGCCAGACTCTAACAAGCATCACACACAAACATCGCATTTTTAATCTTTTTCAGAGATTCAATCTCCTCATGGGTCGCATCCGGTAAGCAGTGGACGTGAATAGCCAACTTGCGCGGGCCAAAACATTCAACAGAAGAGCTCTCGTTAACAATAGGCAGAGCGCACTGAGAACACGGCTGGTTGCTGGCTACAGTCGTTTCAGCATCCATCTCTTCTCTATCTATTTCCACGGGCATTGTGTCCGGTCCGGGCCAAAGCAAAGTGCACAGAATAACAGGCTTTTGTCCAGTAGAATTCACTAGATTATAGCACATGACAACACTTAACTTTTACGTGAATTAAAACAGTCGATGATCACTTGTCACATAAACAAAAGTGGGGTTTTAACAACACAGTTTAACACACGTAAAACATTAATTTGTTTGAGCACTTCAAATTAATGAACTGATCACATCGATCACCGCCGCGAGTGAACAGTGTTTGATCGTGAATTAGCATAAGGATGAAGAAGGACTGGTATAAATAAATAACTGCCTCTGATCGCATTTTTTTAACAATCGACAAAAGTAGCCATGGTAGAAATGAAACGTTCAAGTTTAAGATATGCATCAATATAAAAATCTAATAAATTTTCTAAAAATCGCCAAAAATTACAGAAAAGCTTTTTTTGGTTCAAACCTTCCCTACACACTTAGTTTTTATTTCTGCAGCTCGGCAAAAATCCGCACAGCCGTGCGCCAGCAAAATGAAAAACTGATATATTGGCAAAAATTAGGTTTGTTAGCTGATTTTCGGTAAATTATTTGCTGATTTTCAGCGATATTGACAGAAATCTTGGCAAAAAACATGCTTGCTGAGGCACGGCTGTGCGAATCTCGGTAAAAGTTCAACATTTTGCTCAGATCCCGGTAAAAAAATTAAGTGTTAGCGTCAGTCACATTACTTGTTATTTGAGTGCAAATTTATTGCGAAATTTTTCGTTCGAGGAGCACGGTATACTAGCGATAGAATTTTCAAATGTTACTGTTATGCGGTCACTTCACTCAATGTTACAAAACAACTTGCTAGTTTTTTCGGGTTTTCTAGAACAAACTTTCTGATTTCTCTTAGTCAGCTCAAAGAACTAACAATTTGGAGACGATTTCAAAGCTTAGCACAAAATCGTCAAAAATGCAAATGTTACAAACATGGGATCATGGGCAGTGTAGCAATTGTAGAAATAATCAAATCAATAATACATTACTGGTCAAAGTAAAATAAGTATGAGGAATTGATAATAGATTGAGGAAAAAACATAGATTGGTAACAAGCAATGAAGAACATGAAGGTTATTATTATTATGTACTAGCTGTATGTACCCGGCCTTGCTCGGAGTTGCCAGTTTGATTTGAATTTTGTTCACAATCGGAAAATGAATAAACCAATTGGTCAACAGGATAATTGTGTTTTCTTATTGATACTTCATTATTTGAATAAAAGAAGGCAGATTTCATTTGAAAACATTGACTGATTTTGAAAAAGGGATCAAACCGAAAATCGTCTTATTCCGGGCAACCTTCTATTTCTAAAGAAGGAAAAACAGCCACCGATGCCTAATTCCGGGCAAACGTATATTTTTAACGAGGGATCACATTCACCATCCAGAAGGAAACACATTTATCATTGCTTTTCACTGGACAAACCATGATTTCGATGAAGGGTTGAGTTGATCGATCAATACCACTTCCCAACACCTTCCCCTTTTCCATTCTTAACCCACTATCGTCGTCTTTTTAATATGAAGAATTTGTGTTCCAAATTTTTCTGAAATCGGCTAACGGGAGATCAGAAGTTACATTGAAGTGATTGAGAGCTGAACAATCCCAATTCCTCCACAACCTTCCCGTTTTCTAAATATCATCCCTAACCCCTAACTTCGTCTTCTTAAGAAAAAGAACGTGTGTTCCAAATTTCTTTGAAATCGGCCAAGGGTTACAAAAGTTACACTGAGTTGATCGATAACGGAACAATACTCCTCCCCACATACCCTCCCAAAGAGCATTTCTAACACCCCTATCGTCGTCTCCTTAAGATAAAGAATGTGTATTCCAAATTTGGTTGAAATCGGTACAGGGGTTCAGAAGTTACACTGAATTGCCCGTTTTCTGAACAATACCCCTCCCTCCAGACCCCTCCCCCTTTCCCAAATTACTATCCCATATGATCGGCTCCTCATAGTGAATATGTGTACAAAATTTGGTTGAAATTAGTTCTGGGGGTAGGGAGTTACACTTAATTGCTCGTTTCCCAAAGACAACCCCTCCCCCTACCCACCCATTTTCCCAATGAACATCTCACCCCTTTGTTATCTTTTCCTTAGGATAGAGAATGTGTGTGCCAAATTTGGTTCAAATCGGTCCAGGGGTTCATAATTCACTCTTAATTGCCCGTTTGCTGAACAATGCCCCTCCCTATAGACCCCTCCCCCTTTCCCCAATTACCCTCCCATATGATCGTCTCCTCATAGTGAATATGTGAGCCTCTTGAAAGTAGGCTTTTGAGCCTCTTGAAATCAGGCTTCTAAGCCTCTTGAAAGGAGGCTTGTGAGCCTCATCAAAGGAGGCTTCTGAGCCTCTTGAAAGGATCTTGAAAGGAGGCTTCTGAGCCTCTTGAAAGGAGGCTTTTGAGCCTCTAGAAAAAGAGGCTTTTGAGCCTCTAGAAAAGAAGGCTTGGAGCCTATTGGAAGGATGCTTTTGAGCCTCTTGAAAGCAACTTCCGTGGAGGCTTCCGAGCCTTTTGAAAGGAGCCTTCCGAGCCTCTTGAAAGGAGCCTTCCGAGTCTATTGGAAAGAGGCTTCGGGGCCTCTTGAAAAGAGGCTTCTGAGGCTTCTTCTTCTTCTCTTGAAAGGATCTTGAAAGTAGGATTCCGAGCCTCTTAAAAAGAAGGCTTTTGAGCCTCTAGAAAAGAAGGCTTTTGAGCTTCTTGGAAGGAGGCTTCCGAGCCTCTTGAAAGAAGGCTTCCGAGCCTCTTGAAAGGAGGCTTCCGAGCCTTTTTGAGGGAGGCTTTTGAGCCCCTTGAAAGGAGGCTTTTGAGCCTCTTGAAAGGATCTTGAAAGGAGGCTTTCGATCTTCTCGAATGGAGGCTTCCGAGTCTCTTAAAAGGAAGCCTTTGAGCTGCTTGGAAGCTGCTAATCCTCTTGCAATGAAGCAAACGATCTTTGGTGAAAAAAAAAGAAATATTGCATGTTATGTACAATATAAATTTTTAAAATAAAAATTACACAATTATCAAAACTTTATCAATGAGTTTAGATTAGAATTGTAATACGTCCGCCATTACCCATTTTTGTACGCTGCTCTAGAACGACATTGGAAAAGGACGTAACGGTAAAAATATTCTCTCCGGTTCCTCGTCTGCATACATAGACAAAGAACTGGAAAGAATAAATTTTGGCTGTTACACGCTTTTCAAATGTTGGTCTAGAACTATAGATTTTTAAAATAGTTAGAGGCTTTAAAAATTGACCTCAAATTAGCCAAGAGACAATAAAACCAAATAAATTTGTGACAGAAAACGTCAATTAAAAGCACCTAAAGAATAAAATATAATTATTCACGATTTTTTTGCCTTTCCCGTTTTCAGATAAGAACAAAAAAAAATTATTTGAAATCTTCAAAATTATGCCGGGAATTTTTCTAAAAATATCGGAAAAAAGTCGCGAAATATGCGGGAATTTTAAAATGGAAGTCAAGTGGTCACCCTGCTGGATGGAGTCTATCGCGTTTCAGTGGCAAATCATTGAGTAGCAATTAAGTCAGTAGCAAATAAGTGAAATTTTCTATAGATTCTGATTTCGTTTTTGTTGCTGATTATGATTGGAACGGCGCATTTTTGAAAATGAATCGATTCTATTCATATCCACCATTTCATACAAGAGGAAGTTGATACAAGAAGAAATTCGTTCAAAATACAAACCCCCATCGCTTGATGACTGCAGTTCATGCGCAACGATGGCATCGGTAACATCAACATATAGAATATTTCGAAATTAAAATCCTACGTCCAATTTATGGTCATGTATCGTATACAGCCTTTCATTTTTTCAAGACAGCGATATAAGAAAGTGTACTCTAGAGCACAGATTAATTATACTCGTCTGGAACCTCATTGGCATCATAAATTTTCAATGAAAAAATTAATTTAGAAATAAGAAAATAAATAAAAAAAACTTATACATACTAAGCAATGATTGAAAAAATTCATCATGTAGTATAAGTTACTGCAACTAGCCCACCTTAGCCGTGCGGTAAGACACGCGGCTACAAAGCAAGACCATGCTGAGGGTGGCTGGGTTTGATTCCCGGTGCCGGTCTAGGCAATTTTCGGATTGGAAATTGTCTCGATTTCCCTGAGCATAAAAGTATTATCATGTTAGCCTCATGGTAAACGAATGCAAAAATGGTAACTTGGCTTAGAAACCCCGCAGTTAATAACTGTGGAAGTGCTTAATGAACACTAAGCTGCGAGGCGGCTCTGTCCCAGTGTGGGGATGTAACACCAATAAGAAGAAGAAGAAGAAGAAGAAGAAGTTACTGCAATTAGCGCTTTAACTCCGTTTTTAGTGCAGTTAAAGCAAGAGGCTTTAAAAATTGACCTCAAATTAGCCAAGAATTGACTGAGACAATAAAACCAAATAAATTTGTGACAGAAAACGTACAGGACTATTAGGCAGAAACCTTCGCACTAGAAGCCCACCCCACAACACGTTTTGAAATCTAGCCTGTAGAATAAGTTATTAACGAACTACTAAATGATCGAACACAGATTACTAAATGATCGAAAACATCCTCAGACGAGATCGGGCTGGTTTGTCTGTTTATTTATTTGCTTTAAACTTCCTTGAATTTATTGATATTTCGTGAGGCAAACAGATTTATATACTGTACGGATTTCAGTCCTCCAAGGTATTTTTTTGACTTTTCAGTGATATTTTTTTACTTGTTAGACGAGTTAGTGGTGTTCCATCTTATTCGGTTCGAGTATAGTAGTACTAACTAGTCTTATATGTGTGCTCAAATTTTATAGTTTCATTACTCACAATCAATGGAACGAATAATTTATTTTCTTTTATTTGGAGTTGTTTGAAGGACAAATGGATACCGGTATCATTGGGTAGCCTAATCACGGGTTTAGTCTTGGGTCTAGTATTTTCCTATGAGGGATATCATTCTTATATCATTCACCTTTGTCTGCCTTCCAGAAAGGCCACATTAAATTTCCGTAGCCTTCCGAAGAGCGAATAATTGCCCTGGGGTTTTCCTAAGAAGAACTCACCATCAAATTCACTTTCAATTCAATTACCCCCATTCAATCAGTTAACCGCACATCAGTTACTCAACCAGAGGTGGTGAGCGACGAACGGTTATCCCTTTCGAACGCAGGTAATTTCAAATCTGGGGTGCTATAAACCGCAAAGAACCAACTTGGAACCCCTCGATAACTCAATCATGAGCCGATCGCCGTAACGACCGTCCGATGGCTTAATGACTCAATCGATATCGATCGAAAGAACGTTTACTACGGTTTATGTCACTTTTTGTCGGCCGGCACGGCAGAAACCCGATTCGGGATGGTCACACGGGGCGAACAGGAAGGGTAAATTGAATTCCGCCAGAAATAAAGTACCGGGCCCATCAGTTTAATTTTCATTTTCCGGGGGCTCTTCTACCCGCTGGTTTTATTGGGAGAGCGTGCCTCAAAATTATCCGGGATGCTTAAGACAGACTGACAACGGTGTGGAGCAGTTCTGGAGTGGGCTGAATCAGGTGGAGCATGAAAAATGTATTAAAAACCTTTTTACGGGAGCTGGGTGGGCTACTCGCGGTATTTTCTCGGGGGAAGAATAAGGAAGACAATCGTCGTTCTGGCAAGAATGGCTCGATTTTTGTGAGCTGCTTGGTAGCAGCTGGGAAGTGAATTTGATATAATCCTACTGAAGTGTCTTTTTTTGGCATTGAAGGATTGCCTCATCAAGGTTTTAAAATCCTCTACAGGTGACATATTGCGCAGCCATGATTTATTGCGCGCAATTTGAACAAAATAATTGGTTGAATTCGGGCTTAATCATTGGTCAAAAGTTTATGTGACAATTTAAGTTGCTCATAATTAGTTTTTATCGTCAAAAGTTTTCAAGGTATTATAAAGGCACGTTCATAAATTTAAAAATATTGCTTCGCAATCATACCCAAATCTAGTAAAATTTGGTTAGATTAGAAGATGACTTTGTTACGAGAAAGTTTGTTGTACGAGAAACATTCTTTGCATCACCTTCAGTCAATTAAAGCAGATAGGATGCTCGGGATGACCTCAAAGTCTACTATCTCTATCGTTCTATTTGACTTGATGCCATGACTCCAGACTGCGTAACGAATTGCCCTATTTTGTACGAACATTCTATTTCCGCACAACAATTTCAGTACCCCTCGAAAAGAAACATACAAACCGCCGAAATAAAAACAGCCACAACCAAAGAACCAACGGTCAAAAGCCATAAATTTCGGTCAGTTAGCACTAAAACGTATTATTTATGGACTTCACATATAGTCACAGACAGACAGCTACAGCAAAAAAAAGTCGTGTGGCCACCCAAAATTGGATCCCGGAGCAGAAGGGAGCCGAGATTTCTGTTTTTGTTTGCCATTCGCTGAATCCTGAGAACCCGACGCAAATTTAACAATACATATGGGGAAATGGCGCTACCACTGGTGGAATGCTACGGAAAAGTGGTGCCAGTGTGCTTGCGGTTGGGAAAACACTTAAATAATTTAGCCCAGTGTGAATTGCTTTCCGGGGCACCAGTTTTCAGCAGTGAGCTATACAATGTTCAACAAGAATGAAGGGGATGGGGTGCGGGAGTGGGTGTTTTCCAGCGAAACGGATCGTAAAAACTTGGTGCTACCCTTGTTGGATTCGGGTTTGTTGGTTGAACAATTGGTCGAGGCGTTTAGGTGAGGGGTGTGAAAGTTGTATCATTGTTTATGTTTTGGAAAGTCGAGTGATTTTTTTTATCAAAGGGAGAGCATAAGAGGGTTGACAATTTGTCCGTTTTTTTGTTTCAATTGATAGAGAACTATAGTGAAATTGAGCTGAATTATAAATCGATCTACACAAGTGAAAATAATGCCATGATGCCGTTTGGCCGAAAACCGTTCGGCCACTTGGCCGAATATAGCACTTGGCCGAACAGACCATTAGGTCAAGTGTTATTTGGCCGAACAGGTCATTTGACCGAACAGGTAATTTGGCCGAATAGGTCATTTGGCTGAATAGGTCAATTTATCATTTTGATGATAAGGTCCAGAAGAGATAAAAACAAACAAATTATGCACAAACCACAGTAGTAGATCTTAGTTCAAAGAGTGGTGTACTTTGTATTGAAATCTTTGAACTAAGTCGTAATATCCCCGTGGCGTGAATCTAGTGCGCTTAAAATCTATATACATAAAAATGAATTTCTGTCTGTCTGAACCTTATAGCACAGACAAACAGACGTAACAGCTAGAATAATTTGTTTTAAAATCCATCGCCCAGGTATTTTACCACCACCTAACGTGCATGTTGTACGAAACAAAGTTTAGTACGACAATGTCAACAGAAGGCGCTAGTGTGAGATGTCAAATACAAAGGTATACGATGCGCGCGCCCCTGGATGTGAAACTTGCAAGCAGTTGAATTTAAAACGACCGTTGAGCTCATGGTCGATGGGAATTTCCTCAGTGTTACGTCTGTTTGTCTGTGCTTATAGACTCCGAAACTACTGAGCAGATCGGCGTGAAAATTTGTATGCAGAGGTTTTTAAGGCCGGGAAAGGTTCTTAAGATGGTTCGAGACCCCTCCCTCCTTTGGAAAGGGGGGCTCCCATACAAATAAAACAGAAATTTCTGCTTAACTGGAGAACTAAGCGGAGAATTAATCAATTTTAGTCGAAACGAAGTTCGTCGGGTCTGCTAGTGAGTAATAAAAATGTTGCCACATTCTACTTTTGGCCAACACACTTCTTATTTATCACTTCCAATTTTTTTACTTTTCACTTCTCACTTCTTAATTCTCATTTCTCAATAATCACTTCTTTCTTATCAATCCTCTCTAAGCAGCAAACTTGTTGTAAAATAATCTGTAATTCATATATGATCAAATTAAGTCACATATACATTTCTGGTAACCAAATCGGTCTGAATTTTGCTGCTAGGTTCTCCTGTCACTTCTTACTTCTCAGTCCTCTCTTCTCACTTAACACGTGTCACACATTTCTTATTTCTCTATGGACTTTATCGGAACGCTCCTATACCATTACCCTAGCATGAATCCCTTCTTATTTCTCAATTTTGAACAATGGCAAAGCGTACGTCGTGGTTAAGTTGGGCGCTATAGAAGACGATACAGTGAACTCTCCCTTGCTCGATATTGAAGGGACCATCGAGTTGGGAAAAGTCGAGATAGGAAACACATCCATATTTTTTATTTAAAATATCAAATACTATTCATAGTATGTTGAAATGTGTTTCAAGGTCATTTGACCAAGTGCTATTTCTCCGAAAGGGTCATTTTTGGCCAAAAGGGTAATTTAAACGAACACCACTTGGCCGAATGCCGTTTGGGTTTGACTAGTTAAAATTGTTTCCTTATCAAATGAAGGGAGCAGTAAGATGTTCGAAGTGAACAGTGAAATAAATGAAAAGTGAGAAGTGAGACGTTCGAAGTTAGTACAAGGTAGTGAAAGTGAATACTGAGAAATGGAAGCGAGTACTTAGTAGCAGTGACGGGAAATGTCATTTCGATGTCATGGGACTAATTTGTTAATAACTTTTTCCACAAGTTATGTACATTTGTGTTCTTTATACAAACATGTAGCCCTTAGAGGATGACCCTAAGGATGATTCTAATAGGTCATTGCTCTTATTCTGAAACGCGTGGTGTGAGAGCCGAATTTTTGTCAAATGACATTAATCTCATGACATTCCGTGACATTTCTTTCTATTGCATTACACTTTGTTAGAACAACAATCTTTTCAATAAAGATCTAGGATTCTTTGAGCATTACATGTTAATCAAAAAATCGGAATTGTAAACTTACGAAAAATGTTATTAGCAGATCAGTAATGGCAATCCCATGACATTGTCTGACATTTCCCATCACTTCTTAGTAGTGCGATGAATACAGTACCAAATGAGAATTTTGTATTGGGAAGTGAGAAATGAGAAGTGAGAAATGAGTGTTGAGAAATGAGATGCGATAGATGCGAAGTGAGAAGTAGAAAGTAAGTAGCGAGGACAACAGATGCAAAAGATGAGAAGTTAAGAATGATTATTGGGATGTGAGGAGCGAAATGTTGAGAAGGGAGTAATGAGTGGTGAGATATAAGACAGAAGGAAAAAGCAAGAAAAAAGGAGGTAGAAGTAAGAAGGAAGAAGAAAGAAAGACGAAGAAAGAAGGAAGAAGTAGCTAGAAAAAAAGAGAAAGGTAGGAAAAAGAAGGAAGAAAGAAGAAGAAAAAAGCACAAAGGAAGAAGGAAGGGAAAATAAGAAAGAGAGCGGAAAAAGTTAAAGTATAAAGGAAGAAAGAAGGAGAAATAAGGGAAAGGGAAACAGAAAATAGAAGGTAGAAAGTTTACGGAAGAAGGAATAAGGAAGAAGAAAAAAGGAAATACGTAAAGTAAGAAAAAAGAAGAAAAATGAAAAATGGAGCAAAAATAAGAATGAAGAAAATTGGAAAGAATAAGAATTAATTTCACAAATTTTAATTTTCAATTCTCACATCTCACTTCTTACCAGTCACATCCCACTTCTCACTTCTCACTCCTCGGTCATCAGTTATTAGTTCTTATCACTTCTCATTTCTCACTTTTCAGTTCTCATTTCTCACCGCTCGCTCCGCACTTCTCACTTCTCTCTTTTTCTTTTCACTTCTTACTTCTCAATTTTCAGTTCTTACTTTCACTTCTTACTTCTCACTTCCTTTACGTTTCAATATACTCATTTCTCATTTCTCACTTTTATCTTTTTGCTTCTCATTTCTCACTGCTAACTACTCATTTATCACGTAGCACTTCTCACTTCTTTAGTCTCTTTTCCTACTTCTCACTTTTTACTTATCACTTCTTACTTCCTACTTCTCACTTTCCTCTTCGTACTTTTCCCCTCGAATTTCTCACTCCAACTTCTCACTTTTCACTACTCACAATCTAAGATAATTTTCAACTATTCGGCTAAATGGTTTTCGGACAAATGTCCCAACACCATGTATATCGTGCATGTGAACCGTTTCTGACAACATCGAGTTAGCGAGGTGAAAATGCATTGGAAAATTACATCGACTTAGAGAATATCGATCGACTTACGGAGGGAGCGCAGTATGCTAAATTCAAGGGACTTTGAATTTCATTGAGTAAGAGAAAATATCGAGTTACAGAACATCGAGTTAGGGAGAGTTCACTGTATTTACAAATAGCTGTGTTGAACTTAATCTAGAATAGTAACCCGGTGAAAAAACAGTAAATTTTTCACAATAAGTTGTCAGGAGACCTTGAACTGTTTCCAACGGAAATTGAAAAATGGGAAGATGGGTAGATGTCTGCATTTTATTTTCTCGAAGGTATCGAAACAAGGTTCAAAAGATCGAACATTGATAGGACGCGATTTCATGCATTTCTGGTTGGTTTTTCGAATAGAAATCTATGTGCGAAACAAAAAGTGAGACGACTCACTTCGCACTTCTTCACATTTCACAGCAAGAAGCAAGAAATGAAGAGTGCGAAGTGCGACGTCTCACTTCTCACTATAAAAAGTGAGAAGTGTGAAGTGAATAGTGAGACGTCTCACTTCTCACTTCGCACTACTCTCTTTTCATAGTGAGAAATGATTAGAGAGAAGTGAGACATCTCACATCTCACATCTCTCTTTTCACTAATCATTTTCACTTCACACTGCGAAAAGTAAGCAATGCGAAGTGAGAAATGAGACCAACTTGAATGAATTAGAAAAAACTGTAAAGCGAACTGAAAAAATACAAAGTTCCGAGTCCATAACAATTTATTGTAAATGAGACACAGTAAAAAGTGAGAAATGATTAGTGAGAAGTGAGGCATCTTACTTCTCTCTTCTCATTAATCATTTCTCACTTTTCACAGTGAGAAGTGAGGAGCAATGACGTCACATTTTCCACCTCTCGCTTCTCACTGTCGAAAGTCTCCAAAAGATTTTTCGGAATATTTTTTTTATCATGTGCGTGTTAGTATACAATTATGTCTTCACTGGATCATCAGGTAACGATTTCCACACTGTGAAATCTGTGATTCAACAGTCAAAATATTACAGCAAACAAAAACAATCTTTCGCCACCTCGATTGATATTGTTCTATTTGAGCCCTCAACATTCTCCGAAACCCAAAGAGGAAATCGGTAAAATTCTCCGGCTGTCAGTGTTAGCAACGGCAGCCAACGAAGTGGTTTTCTGTCCTTGTTAAAGCAAATTTAAGAGTTAGTTTAAAAGCAATATTTTAGCCACGATTGTACCTAGAAATGCCTTTGCGAGATTAGCGTCGTGAAATGACTGACTGACTGACTGACGGTACTATAGGTACACTATAGGTAAAAGGTAGTCAATTTTATTTGGGGAAATCATTGTTTTCAATAGTTGTTCAAGAGAAATTCAAGTATGGGATAAGTTGGATTTGAAACCATCGTAGAGTGTATAATCATAAAAAATGACATTAAAACGCCACTGCCTCCACTATTGGTGCTACCTGCACTAAGGGTACGGTTACCCTATATACATACCTATTTGTTTGACTATTTCCAAAAAATACAGAAAAATTTTTTTTTGCCAGAAACTGTAGGATAACTTGACGAGCTCGGTGGTCTAGTGGCTACCGCTTCTGCCTTATAAGCAGGGGGTCGTGGGTTCAATTCCAGGCTCGTCCCTTTCCTACTTTGTATTTCTATCTTAGTTCTTTCTGTGTGTCACGTTCTACCAAAACGATTCCTACTGTTATAACCTCCCACACAATCCCAAAACCTCCCGTGGCACCTATGAGAGGTCGTAGAGTTCTCTGCATCTTTCTTAAGTAGGTGTCCAACTAACCATCCTTCCCTTTCCTCAGCATTCGCAAGGACGTGGCCAGGACAGATCTCGAATATTGGAGAGTGATTTTTTTCCATCTAAGAGATAGTGATTATTCCCAAATCAATATCTGTGGTGACGGATGAAAGTGATAGTCTTGGCTTGTACCACCTACGAATTTGTGCGAAATGCTCAATGCTAATGCTAATGCTAAAACTGTAGGATAACTCTGTATTAAATAGAATAACCAATATGAAAATCAAAAAAAGAAGCATAGTTTGCTTGTGAAATCGATTTTTTCATTATTATATTTAAGTGATTTTTTATTACTAGAGTTTATCACTGAGTGACGCTGATTAGACCGGAGGGTCCTCTACGGACACGAGACCTGGACGATGCTCGTGGAGGATCAACGCGCACTTGGAGTTTTCGAAAGGAAAGTGCTGCGTAGCATCTAAGGTGGGGTGCAGATGACGGACGGTACGTGGAGGAGGCGAATGAACCACGAGTTGCATGAGTTGGTGGGAGAACCATCCATCGTTCACACTGCGAAAATCGGACGACTGCGGTGGGCCGGGCACGTAGCCAGAATGTCGGACAGTAACCCGGTGAAAATGGTTCTCGACAACGATCCGACGGGCACAAGAAGGCGAGGTGCGCAGCGGGCAAGGTGGATCGATCAGGTGGAAGATGACTTGCGGACCCTCCGTAGACTGCGTAGTTGGCAACGTGTAGCCATGGACCGAGTAGAGGTGTGCGCCGGTCCGATATTCGTCGGCGGCGGCGTTTGTTAGAATTTTGGTCGGCGGCGGCGGCGTTTTCGGCGTCACGCCGAAAGTCATTTTAGCCGGCGGCGGCGGCGGCGTGAATCGGCGTGGCGATTTTTTTTATCACGTTTTAAATTTTTTTTTGCATTTTTTTGGGATATTTTCAAGACATTAAAGGAAGAATCTTTTGAATTTTGCATGAAAAATCTAATGACCTTCTCCAGAAAATTCTATAAGTTTTTCAAAAATTTGGAAATTATTTTCGTATTTCCCATGGAAACTGCTTTGAAATTTCGAGAAATATTTGGAATTTCCAAATAAAATTGTTTGGAGTTTCACCAGAAAATGAGAAATTTCAGAATTTTCACGAAAAATTGTTCTTAACTTCTATAGGGAAATCTTCGGAAATTCACGGAAAGTTTCTGTTGAGTATTCTTCGAAATTTGCACAAAAATCTTCATAATTGCAGGAGAGTGTGGCTGGTAGAATGGTTGTTTTCATGTTGACTTTTTCAGTCTAGAATAATTAGGACGGCTACCCGGGCAGAAGCGATGAACAGATTAACAAAACATGATATGGACTTGATCGATATAAGAGCTAAAAGAATTGGGAACAATATCTAAAATTTGCACCTAAATATCATTTAAATATCAATATATGCTATGGATAAGAACAAACTAATGGCACATGATATTGATCACTTATTAAAAATAGCATAACTTGATCTTCCCATGATATTTTAGAGCAAAATTTTGATATTATCGTCTGATCTTTTATCTCTTATATCAATCATGTCCATATCTCATTTTCTATCTAATCAACATTTGATATTAATGAGCTATTTTCGTCTACTCGGGTAGTTTGTCATGGCCAACGATAAAACAGTCAATTCTTAAGAATTTTCGCAAAGGAGTTTTCAAGGAAAATTTTCTTGAATTTTCACGAGAAATTCTCGTAAGAAAACTTCTTAAGAGTTTCTACGGAGGATTGTTCAAAATGTAGTTTTCAATAAAAAAAAAAAACTTTGGATTTCAACGGAAAATTGTTTGAAATTATTGGATTTCTACTGAAAATTTTTTGTACAGTAGACGTTCGATAACCAAAAGTCATTTAACTGCAATGCTTTTAAATGCAGTTCAATAGTTATATAAGATTGCAGTTATCGGACAGCTGAACTTCAAAACGATGTCAAAGTCTATGATCTGCATTGTACTGCGCAATCAGGTGCACTTCTATTGCGTCGGACGTCGCCTAACAATTGTTTGATGATGAATGCGTCGCAGTTATCGAACGGCATTCGCTAACCGAAACGAAAACATGTTGCAGTTATTGAACGACTAGTGTATTGTCCAAAAGAAATTCTTGGGAAATTCCATTGGCCGAAAGCGACATACTGCCGAACTGGTAAATTGGCCGAAAAAGTTGTTTGCCCTAACAGGTCGTTTGGCCGAATATGTCATCAGCCCGAAAATACCGTTTGGCCGAAATGATCGTTTGACAAAATGGGTCTTTGGCCAAAAATATCGTTTGAGCCTACATGTTATACGGCCAAATGTCAATAAGGGTCTGTATGTTCAAATATGACGTAACGCAAAAGGGGGTGAGGCGTTGTTTAATTTTTGTTACAAATTATTATGCATTCCTTCGGAATATTTTAGTAATTAAGTCAAAAATATCTATCGGTTTGGCCTTATGACATTTACGTTGAAAAGACCTTTTTATCAAACGACTTTGATCGAAATTTCGTAACCTCTACTTTTCAAGTCGATACTGACATTTAAGTCAAAAGTCATCTACCCAAATCCCATTAAGCCGAATTGAACGTTTATCCAAAACTGTTATCAGGTCGAAAATGGTTTGACCAAAAATGTAGTATGACCGAAAGCGGCATACAGCCGCATAATGGACATTCAGCAGAAATGTTAATTTGGCCGAAAAAATCGTTTAACCGAATAGATCATTTAACCGAAAATCTGTTGGGTAGGAATGGTCATTTGGACCGAAAATGTCTTTTCTGCAAAACAACCCTTCCGGCCAAATGGAATTTTCTGTCAAATGACCTATTCGGCTGATCGTCTTTTTGGGAGAATGATCAGTTGAGCCAAACGACACTTTTCAAAGAAGTTAGAAAGTAAGATTGCAGAAAGGGCATTCTTGGGCCAAACGGCTTTTTCTGCCAAATGACAATTCTGGCACTTTTGGTCAAATGATCCGTATTCGGTCAAACGACTTTTTCAGTCGAACGTCATTTTCAGCTAAATGAAGCGGGCTTGGTAGTCATATGGCTACTGCTTCTGCCTTATACGCAGGAGGTCGTGGGTTCAATCCCAGGTCCGTTCCATTCTACTACTTTGTATCTTTCTCTATATTTCACATGTACATGGCTCCTTTTGATAATTCCAAAGAGTTCTGGAAACTTGATAGTAGTTCTTGTGGAAAATCTGAAAAAAAAATCCAAAATAATATTCTGGAAAAACTCGAAAAAAATTCTAAGAAAGTTCATTAATTTTTTTAGATGAAGCACAAAAGATTCTCCCGTTAATGTTTTAGAAATATCCAAAATGACTAATTCAGGCGAATGACACTTTCCACCGAATGTCCATTTCGACCAAAGAGCATATTCGGCTATTATGCTATTCGGCCAACCGATTTTTCAGCCAAAGGAACTATTCGACCAAATGACATTCTCGGCCAAATAACATATTTTGATTTTTGACATTAAATTGATTCAATATTTATTTACACATAGTGCTGGAGATTACTAAATTGAATGATATGACATCAAACTGTGTACTTATTTTGTTATCGGAAACCAATATCAAAATTAGTTTTCGATTTGCTCTCATCGACAACGTTTTTTACTTGATTCACAGTAAGATTTTTCTGCTATACGTTCGTCAAAAAGATATCAAATTAAGTAAACATAATCGATGATTTCACAACATTAAAACAAGTTATTGATTTACTCTTAAGCTTTGCTCGGGTAGACTTCTACCAAATAGTCTTTTCGTTTGAACAACATATTCGGCCAAACAACATTCAGCCTTGTGGTCTTCAGCCGAATGGATTTCTGCCGAACGACTCTTTGCCATTCAAAAATTTAATTTCAATGAGATTTTTTTAAAATTTCAACGGAAAATCCTTCGCAATTTTTCACACGAAGTTTTGCTTAGTTTAGTTTAGAGTTTAGAGCTTTTCGAAATTTGAACAAGAAATTGTATGGAATTTTTATGGAAATTATTGGTATCTTCACGAAACATTCTCAGGATATCAGGATATTATACGGAAGTTCCACTGAATCTTCGGAATTTCCACTGAAAATTTTGTGGACTTCTTCAAATTTGAATCGGCGTGAAAATTATAGATCAGCGGCGTGACAAATTTTAAACGGCGGCGCGCCGATGCAAAAATGTCGGCGGCGGCGCCGTGCCAAAAACAGTCGGCGGCGGCGGCGTGGCGCGGCGGCGCACACCTCTAGGACCGAGCCGAATGGTGAAGACTCTTATATACCGCACAGGCCACTTCGGTCTTAGTCTAAATAAATAAATAAATAATTATCACTGAATAAAATGGAATTGTTAAACTACTGGTTACAGAAAAAGTTTCGAAACTCTAAAAATCTTCGATGTTCTAAGATTTTAAAAGCGCAAAATATTATCGAATCCTCAATCTCTTCAGGATTTCTTTCGGAATCCAGCCCGGTTTGAAACATTTCTAGGACACACTCAGATGAGTGTTACAGCTGAATGTTTCGGAAAGATGTTTTGGAATTAAACAGAAAGAGTCCCTCTTATCATTGTAAGAAGTACAACACTTTCGAAACAGTGGTGAGACTGAGGATCCAGAACCATGCGAGTCCCATTCTGTTAAGAATACTGTTTTGATTTAAAGAGAATGAAGATCAGGCACGTTTTATTTATTGTACCATTAATGTCTAGATATTACAACACCAGGAAGAAAGCATTTCAGATGATATTAAAAAAACTTTGACAAACATTTTGATGCAATGCAGCAAAGTGTTCCGGCAAAATGTAAAAGAGCTTCATACAGTGTTTTAAATTGAGGCATTGGGACATATCTTCTATCAAAATTTACAATTTAGGATAAAAATCGTTGCAATCTTCAATTGATACTATTAATTCCTTATAGCCTTTGTATCGATTAAGTTGGGCTTAGTTTAATATGAAAAACATAGTTGCATGCAGGTAAAATCGAATGCCGTGGAGAATTTAAAACTGCCTAAAGCAAATGAAATGTCTTTCTAAAATGCAATTCATTCTCGTCCAATTCCCATGGCTTGAAAATCATATGTTTTTGCATTGATTCTTCTGTCTGCTCTGTTTTGATAAAATATGGCCAGAAACAGAATTCTACTTACCAGTTGTTTCCTTACCAGTTGTTTTCAGAAACGAAGCAGAGCATAAACTCTATTTTTATCTGTTTCCCTAAGCACTGTTCTGATAGAAAATAGGAAATTCTACGAAGCCACTATCTCACACATGCGTTGGAAGGCAAAACCAAATTCCAATATACATCTTCCTGTTTCTTAGCTTCTTTCTGGTCACACAGATATTCATCTAAATGTACCAAAGCCACCTGCTCTTTTACAACTCCATCCATCTGCTCCCCAAGCTATCCTTCTTCATGTTGGTCTCTAAACTTACACTACACCAGATAGGTGGCTCAACTTGCCGTAATTCAACAAAAACAGCAAAACCCCAGCTAAGCAAGCAAAGGCGAACACACCATAAACCTTCTGTATTTATACAATCCTTCCCACCATACCATCCCGTCCGTCGTTCCCTGGCAAGCCAGGTGCGCTGGGACCTTCATCTGCAAGCGCTTGCCATCAGACATTTACGTTCTTACCTTGTACCTTCCAGTTTGCTCTCTGGCTTTTCTGTTTGTATTATACAAATGGATTATCATATTACGATTTAAAGCTTTTCCAACTCAACTCCCCCTCCCCCAACTGCCCGACGACTCGCTCTATGAAGTTGAAACGCTTGTGACCCGTACCGACTGTAAGCAATACAACAAAACAGCCGGTCCCGGGGAGGTGGAGATCAAACCGAGAAGCAATGTTTGCGAAGATTTGGCCTTTCACTTTCCGTTGTTTTCTCGGGATTGCCATGTAACAAAAGATAACCTACCCCGCCGGATGGTTGGCAGCGGGCGGTTTCCTTTCCCTCCAGGGAAGCAATCGGAACGGGAAGATCCGATCCGGAAAGCGGACGGAATCGAATGTTCTTCTTTCGGGTATGGATTTGAGATCGATTTTCGATTCTTCCATTACAATTGGGACTTGTTCTTCAATTTCGTAGGGGTGGGGCGGATGGTGTGGATATCTCCAAAGATTTTAGATTAAAGCTCAATCGGTGGAAGATTGCTGCAGAGGAGGGAGGTGTCTTTGTCAGATTAGGGACGTATTTTATGACAAATCCAGCGAACCTGCATGGTGAAACCTGTATTGTTGAAACAAGTGGGCGGGGGGACACGTGCAGGAAAAAAAGTTATGCAGTACTGCCCCAAGCTTCAGTAAATTATTCGACAGGTCATTGTTTTGAAGCAAGTTGTTGATAATATACAGTCAGATTACTTCATAAATCGCTTGGAGGTTTTTTTTCTCTAATTTTTCTAAAGCTGTCAAGTTTACCAAAACTTGCAAAAAATGCCCCAGTAGTTGCCGGTTCGGCACGGACTTTCCTCTTGGAAATTCTTCCACAACAATTTGTTAACTGCCCTTGATTGCACATTTGTAACAGTTGCAGTTTGACCATAATTCAATGGAATTAATTTGCGCACAAAAAGTAATGGTGATATTAATACAGAGGATTACAGATCGAACAATGTTTCTATCTCTCCAACGCCTAATTTTATATAAATTTGTAATCAATGTGAGTACCTACAAAAGCTTCAAATTCCGTTGAAAATACTCCACGAGAGTATTGCTAGGACTTTGGGCGATGAATTCATGAACCTTTTTTTTTACAGGTCATTCCGCGCCAAGTGACCGAGAAAAAGTGAAAACTTGCAGGTGAATACTATGAATACCAACCAAAATAGGTGTATCAACTTACTTTGGGCCTACATTTTGAAAAAGCATTTGATCCGACCGTTTGGGCCGCCCTTCCGGCCAAACACTCCTCCCCGTTTTTGAAGATTTTTAAAAACATGCCATTTTCATCGATATCTCCGCCCCTGATAAAGCTACAGAAAACGTTGGTACCAGTTTTCCGCTTGAAATTTTGTGAAGATTTAAAAAAAAATACTTCAGATGCAAAGCAGTGTTGCCAACTACATTATTTTTATTAAAAAAAATTAAAAATAGCATTTTTCTCAATATACGTATATTTTTTTTTTATTTCTCAGCGGATTTGATTTTACCAGGCAATTTCCTGTCAGAAACACTTATCGTTACAAAGTAAAATGAGCAGTTGCTGAGTTATGACGGTTTTAGTTAGGTATAATCGAAGGTTTTCATTCAGCATATCGTTCAATTCGTTCTGTAAAGGTAAACAACTATGATAATGTAGTTTTTTTTAGTTTCATTCGAATGATTTACAAAAAAAACATATTTTTGCAGCACATAATGCTTTTGGGGTCAGTGATGCCAGATTTCCACTGAATATGTTTTAATGGTTTAAAGTTATTTTTGCAATTCCTGATCATAATACCTGGTTTACAGTTCGTCTTTGATTGATAAAACGGCCTACTTTTCCATCCCAACGAAATGGGTGATGTAATGACCATTATGCAAATCAAATGGGTTGCATAAATTTCATTATGGCATTCGTTTGGGTGCTGTAATGAAAAACCAACATTAGGACAGTAGTTACATAACTGCATACTGCTTAATTAGCTCTGCTGGTGGGCTACAAAGGTTCAGTTTCAATAGATCATTAAACGAGGGAAATGCTTTGATTCCATTAACTTCAATGAGATCAAGTTTTGCTCCCGTAAATATCAGTTTGGAGTACTCGTGGATTACACATACACATACTGTATGAGTGCCTGCTGCTCCTGCTAAAACGCATTCGGGCGCCCGATGTTCGGCGAATTTGATAAATCCAATTTGGTAAAAAAAACATTTTTTCCTTGAAGAGGGCATATATTTCAGACAGATTCGCTAGAACCAAACGCTTCTGCTTCTGCACCCGTTTTCCTCCTTCACGCACGCTTTTGTACTCTTTTTTCCCTGCCAGTTCCTTGCTTACGTCGGCCTCGCCTAAGAAATCCTGGGGCATCATTGCGCATCTCCTTTCGACAGATTTTTCGTATGACTTGTTGCATGGTTTGCTCGTTTCGAGTCGAGATGCGCAATGCCACCTCTGAACTTTTTGTACGATTTCTTGTTGGAGGCGATTACCCCTCTTAAGATTGGGGCAGCACAAAATACCTTTTGTGCCAACGCATTTTTTCATGTTCCTTACTAAGCGTTCTGAACACTGAAATTCGTCTGAAGATAATAAAATTTTGATAATTATGTCAGAACATAAATTTATTATCAATAAGGGGTGGCCCATAAACCACGATACATTTGCGAGCCCCATCTTCTTTAATTCCTTAGTACAGAGGTTCCCAAGCTTTTTGGATGTGCTAGGTGGGTCTAGCAGAATCCAATATTGTTTGCGACCCACAAGGTGCAAAATGAATTGATTTTTAGAAATTTAATAAAAAGTGAGTTATATTGAGCGAATCATAATAAATAATATTTCTTCATTGATTGGATTTTGATTGGTTTTAGATTGGATTTGGATTGAATTTCAAACGATTTGGATTAGTTTTGCATTGAATTGAATTTGGATAGGATTTGGATCAGCTTTGGGTTGGATCAGATTTACATCTGAATTGGATCAGATTTTGATTGAATTTGGATCTGTCTTGAATTGGATTTGTATATGATTTGACTGGATTCTGATTTGCTTTGGTTTGAATTTGGTTCAGATACGGGTTGGATTTCGAATAGTTTTTTCAATTAAATTTATTTTGTTTTTGGATTGGACATGGATTTTGACGACCAGCATAGTTCAGCATTCATATTTTCACCTGTTTTGGATACCTAAAGAAAGCTATTTACTTCTTAAAATTTGTTGTTCTTTAGTCATTCGTTTATTAGTATTCCAAATCTAATCATTACTTATAAGATTCAAATCTAAAAGCTGGTATACATTTTTAGGCCAAAAAAGGGACTCAAGTATGAATCAAGAGTTGTCTTTCGCGGCACATCAATGATTATCCCGCGACTGCCCTGAGCGTCGATAAATGTTTTTGACAAGAAATTGCCTGATAAACTCAAATCCGCTGAGAAATTTAAAAAAAATTAAACGTATTTTGAGCAAAATGCCATTTTTTATTCTTTTTTATAAAAATAATGTAGTTGGCAACACTGCTTTGCATCTGAAATATTTTTTATAAAATCTTCACAAAATTTCAAGCGGAAAACTGGTACTGACGTTTTTTGTAGCTTTATCAGGGGCGGAGATATCGATTATTGAAAATGGCATGTTTTCAAAAATCTTCAAAAAAGGGGAGGAGTGTTTGGCTGGAGGGGCGGCTCAAACGGTCGGATCAAATGCTTTTTCGAAATGTGGGACCTAAGTAAGTTGATACACCTATTTTGGTTGGTATTCATAGTATTCACCTGCAAGTTTTCACTTTTTCTCGGTCCCTTGGCGCGGAATGACCCAAATAAGATTTAATAAAGCTGCCATATCTCAGCAACGGCGCATTTTACTTTGTATCGATAAGTGTTCCGGACAAAATATACGTATTTTGGGAAAAATGCTTTTTTATTATTTTGTGAGAAAAATAATATAGTTGGGAACACTGCTTAGCATTCAAAATATTTTTTCTAAACACTTCATCAAATTTCAAGCGGAAAACTGGTATTAAAGAGGTTCTCATCATCGCCCAAAGTCCTAGTAATATCTCGTGGAGTAGTTTCAACGGAATTTGAAGCTTTGTAGGCTCATTGATTACAAATTTATATAAAATTAGGCGTTGGAGAGATAGAAACATTGTTCGATCTGTAATCCTCTGTATTAATATCACCATTACTTTTTGTGCGCAAATTAATTCCATTGAATTATGGTCAAACTGCAACTGTTACAAATGTGCAATCAAGGGCAGTTAACAAATTGTTGTGGAAAATTTCAAGAGGAAAGTCTGTGCTGACACGCAACTACTGGGGCATTTTTGCAATTTTGGTAAATTCAGCTTTAGAAAATAGAAAAAAACTCCAAACGATTTATGAAGTAATCTGACTGTATATTATCAACAACTTGCTCCAAAACAATGACCTGTCGAATAATTTACTGAAGCTTGGGGCAGTACTGCATAACTTTTTTCCTATGTCCCCGCCCACTTGTTTCAACAATACAGGTTTCACCATGCAGGTTCGCTGGATTTGTCATAAAATACGTCCCTAATCTGACAAGACACCTCCCTCCTCTGCAGCAATCTTCCACCGATTGAGCTTTAATCTAAAATCTTTGAGATATCCACCACCGCCCACCCTACGAAATTGAAGAACAAGTCCCAATTGTAATGGAAGAATCGAAAATCGATCTCAAATCATACCCGAAGAAGAACATTCGATTCCGTCCGCTTTCCGGATCGGATCTTCCCGTTCGATTGCTTCCCTGGAGGAAAGACCGCCCGCTGCCAACCATCCGGCGGGGTAGGTTATCTTTTGTTAAGCAATCGAGAAAACAACGGAAAGTGAAAGCCAAATCTTCGCAAACATTGCTTCTCGGTTTGATCTCCACCTCCCGGACCGCTGTTTGTTGTGTATCTTACAGTCGGTACGGGTCACAAACATTCAACTTCGAGCGAGTCGTCGGCAGTTGGGGTAGGGGAGTTGAGTTGGAAAAGCTTTAAATCAGTATGATAATCCATTTGTATAATACAAACAGAAAAGCCAGAGAGCAAACTGGAAGGTACAAGGTAAGAACGTAAATGTCTGAGGCAATTGCAGATGAAGGTCCCAGCGCACCTGGCTTGCAGGAGAACGACGGACAGGATGGTATGGTGGGAAGGATTGTATAAATACAGAAGGTTTATGGTGTGTTCGCCTTTCTTGTAGCTGGTTTTGCTGTTTTGTTGAATTACGGCAAGTTGGCCACCTATCTGGTGTAGTGTAAGTTTAGAGACCAACATGAAGATGCTTGGGAGCAGATGGATGGAGTTGTAAAGAGCAGGTGGCTTTGGTACATCTAGATGAATATCTGTGTGACCAGAAAGAAGCTAAGAAACAGGAAGATGTATATTGGAATTTGGTTTTCCTTCCAACGCATGTGTGAGATAGTGGCTTCGTAGAATTCCTATTTTCTATCAGAACAGTGCTTAGGAAACGGTAAAAATAGGAGTTTATGCTCTGCTTCGTTTCTGAAAACAACTAATAAGTAGAATTTGTTTCTGGCCATATTTTATCAAAACAGAGCAGACAGAAGAATCAATGCAAAACATGTGATTTTCAAGCCATGGGAATTGGACGAGAATGAACTGCATTTTAGAAAGACATTTCATTTGCTTTGAGCAGTTTAAATTCTCCACGGATTCATCTTACCTGCATGCAACTATGTTTTCATATTAAACTAAGCCCAACAAATCATACAAAGGCTTAAGGAATAATAGTATCAATTGAAATTGCAACGATTTTTATCCTAGATTGTAAATTTTGATAGAAGATATGTCCCAATGCCTCAATTTAAAACACTGTATGAAGCTTTTCATTTTCCGGAACACTTTGCTGCATTGCATCAAAATGTTGTCAAAGTTTTTTAATATCATCTGAAATGCTTTCTTCCTGGTGTTGAATATCTAGACATTAATGGTACAATAAATAAACGTGCATGATCCATTCTCTTTAAATCAAAACAGTATTCTTAACAGAATGGGACTCGCATGGTTCTGGATCCTCAGTCTCACCACTGTTTCGAAAGTGTTGTACTTCTTACAATGATAAGAGGACTCTTTCTGTTTAATTCAAAACATCTTTCGAAACATTCAGCTGTAACACTCATCTAGTGTGTCCTAGAAATGTTTCAAACCGGGCTGGATTCGAAAGAAATCCTGAAGAGATTGAGATTCGATAATACTTTGCGCTTTGAAAATCTTAGAACATCGAAGATTTTTAGAGTTTCGAAACTTTTCTGTAACCACTAGTTTAACTTCCATTTCATTCAGTGATAATTATTTATTTATTTATTTAGACTAAGGCCGAAGTGGCCTGTGCGGTATATAAGAGTCTTCACCATTCGGCTCGGTCCATGGCTACACGTTGCCTACCAATCTACGGAGGTTCCGCAAATCATCTTCCACCTGATCGATCCACCTTGCCCGCTGCGCACCTCGCCTTCTTGTGCCGTCGGATCGTTGTCGAGAACCATTTCACCGGGTTACTGTCCGACATTCTGGCGTACCCGGCCCCACCAGTCGTCCGATTTTCGCAGTGTGAACGATGGTATGTTTCTCCCAGCAACTCTGTAACTCGTGGTTCATTCGCCTCTCCACGTACCGTTCATCTGCACCCACCATAGATGCTACGCAGCACTTTCCTCTTCGAATGCGCGGTTGATCCTCCACGAGCATCGTCAGGTCTCGTGTCCGTAGAGGACCCTCCGGTCTAATCACGTCACTCGGTGATAAACTCTAGTAATAAAAAATCACTTAAATATAATAATGAAAAATCGATTCACAAGCAAACTATGCTTCTTTTGATTTTCATATTGTTTATTTAATACAGAGTTATCCTACATTTTAGCATTAACATTAGCATTGAGCATTTCACTAAATTCGTGGATTTACAAGCCAAGACTATCACTTTCATCCGTCACCACAGATATTGATTTGGAATAATCACTATCTCTTAGATGGAAAAAATTACTCTCAATATTCGAGATCTGTCCAGGCCACGTCCTTGCGCATGCTGAGGAAAGGAAGGATGGTTTGTTGGACACCTTAAGAAAGATGCAGAGAACTCTACGACCTCTCATGGTGCCACCGGAGGTTTTGGGATTGTGTGGGAGGTTATAACAGTAGGAATCGTTTTGGTAGAACGTGACACAAGAAAGAACTAAGATAGAAATACAAAGTAGGAAAGGGACGAGCCTGGAATTGAACCCACGGCAGAGCGGTAGCCTAGACCACCAGCTCGTCAAGTTATCCTACAGTTTTTGGCAAAAAAAAAATCTTTTCTGTATTTTTTGGAAATGGTCAAACAAATAGGTATGTATATGGGGTAACCGTACTAGTGCAGGTCACACAATCTTGGAAGATGGCGTTTTATGTCATTTTTATGATTATCACTCTACGATGGTTTCAAATCCAACTTATCCCATACTTGAATTTCTCTTGAACAACTAACAATAGTTTCCCCAATAAAATTGACTACCTTTTACCTATAGTGTACCTATAGTACCGTCAGTCAGTCAGTCATTTCGACGCTAATCTCGCAAAGGCATTTCTAGGTACAATCGTGGCTAAAATTTGCATAAACTAACTCTTAAATTCGCTTTAACATGGACGGAAAACCCTTCGTTGGCTGCCGTTAGCACACTGGCAGCCGAGAATTTTCCGATTTCCTCTTTGGGTTTCGGAGAATATTCCTCGAGGGCTCAAATAGAACAATATCAATCAGGGTTGATTTTGTTTCTTAATATTTTGACTGTTGGATCACGATTTCACTGTTGAAATCGTTACCTGATGATCCAGTGAAGACATAATTATACTAACACGCATGATAAAAAATATTCCGAAAATCTTTTGGAGACTTTCGACAGTGAAGCGAGAGGTGGAAAATGGCGTCAGCTTCTCCTTCTCACTGTGAAAAGTGAGTAGTGCAAGTGAGACGTCTCACTACGCACTTCGCACTTTCACTTTTGCAGTGGAAAGTGAAAATGATTAATGAGAAGAAGTAAGATGCCTCACTTCACTAATCATTCTCACTTTTACTATGTCTCATTACAATAAATTATTATGGACTCGGAACTTTGTATTTTATTTTACAGTTTTCTAATTCATTCAAGTTGGTCTCATTTCTCACTTTGCATTGCTTGCACGTGTGAAGTGAAAATGATTAGTGAAAAAAGAGATGTGAGATGTCTCACTTCTCTTATATTTCTCACTATGAAAGAGTAGTGCAAGTGAGAGTGAGACGTCTCACTATTACTTCACACTTCTCACTTTTTATAGTGAGATGTGAGACGACTTCTTACTGTGAAAAGTGAAGAAGTGCGAAGTGAGTAGTGAGACGTCGCACTTTTATTTCGCACAGAGATTTCTATTCGAAAACCCAACCCGAAATACATGAAATCGCGTCCTATGTTCAATCTTTTGAACTTTTCTTCGATACCTTCGGGAAAATAAAATGCAAACATCTATCCATCTTCCCATTTTTCAATTTCCGTTGGCAACAGTGCAAGGTCTCCTGACAATTTATTGTGGAAAATTTACTGTTTTTTCACCGGGTTACTATTCTAGATTAAGTTAACAGCTATTTGTAAATAGTGAACTCTCCTAACTCGATGTTCTGTAACTCGATTTTTCTCTTACTCAATGAAATTCAAGTAACTTGAATTTAGCATACTGCCTTCCTCCGTAAGTCGATCGATATTATCTAAGTCGATGTAATTTTCAATGCATTTTCACCTCGCTAACTCGATGTTGTCAAAAACGGTTCATGCACGATATACATGGTGTTGGGACATTTGTCCGAACTCCGTTTGACCAAAACCATTTAGCCGAGTAGTTGAAAATAGCTTAGATTATGAGTAGTGAAAGAGTGAAATTCGAGGGAAAAGTACGAAGAGGAAAGGAAGTAGGAAGTAAGTGATAAGTAAAAAGTGAGAAGTAGGAAGAGACTAAAGAATTGAGAAGTGCTACGTGATAAATGAGTGAGTTAGCAGTGAGAATGAGAAGCAAAAGATAAAAGTGAGAAATGAGAAATGAGTATGAAACGTAAAAGGAAGTGAGAAGTAAGAGTGAAAGTAAGAACTGAAAATTGAGAAGTAAGAAGTGAAAAGAAAAGAGAAGTGAAGTGCGGAGCGAGCGGTGAGAAATGAGAACTGAAAAGTGAGAAATGAGAAGTTATAAGAACTAATAACTGATGACCGAGGAGTGAGAAGTGAGGAGTGGGATGTGACTGGTAAGAAGATGTGAGAATTGAAAATTGTAAAATTAATCTTTATTACTTTCAATTTCCTTCTCTCTTATTTTTGCTCCCTTCTTCCATCTTCTTTATTCTTCCTTCACCTATTTCCTTCTTTATTCTTCCTTATTCACTCTTCCTTCTACTTCCTTTCATTTTGCTTTTCTTTCCCATATTTCTTTATCTTTCTTCCCTTTCCATCTACTTTCTTCTGCTTTCTTCCTGTTTTCTCCTTCTCTTTTAGAAAAAAAGTAAGAAGTGAAAAGTAAGAAGTGATAAGTGGGAATTGAACATGAGTAGTGAGCAGAAAAGAAGTGGAAAGTGAGAAGTGATAACTGAGAAATGAGAAATTCGAAGCGAGAAGTGAAAAGTGGGGAGAAGAAAGTGAGAAGTAAGAAATAAGGAGTAAGATGAGTAAGTGAGTAAGTAAGAAGTGAAAAGTAAGAAACGAGAATTGAAAAGTGGTAAGTGAGAAGCAAGTAGTGAGCAATGGAAAGTGATAGGTGAAAAGTAAAAAGTGAGAGTTAGAGTTGAGAAGTGGGAAATGAGAAATGTGTAATGTTAACCTTATTCTTTCAATTTTCTTCATTCTTATTTTCGCTCCATTTTCAATTTTCTTCTTTCTTCTTACTTTACGTATTTCCTTTTTCTTCTTCTTATTCCTTCTTGCGTAACCTTCTATTTTCTGTTTCCCTTTTCCTTATTTCTCCTTCTTTCTTCCTTTATACTTTAGGGAGACTGGGTAGACTTGACCTTTTCTGATTTCCGATGTATCAACCAAAAAATAAATAAACATACGCAATTTCCTCACAGACTCTCTAAAGATATAGTATTTAACTTTACTGATGTATGACAATCCTTAAATTATTGTTATTGATACACAATCGATTTTTGGAGCTGTCAAAATCGACTTTGAAAATATTCGGAAATTAGTCCCTCTCAAGAACTTGCTTTGAAAAAATTAGAAAGGTGCCCTCAGATTGTTTAAATATTTTCCCTTCAAAATACTGGAATTATTGAATTGCTGTGCGTATACATGAACGATTTTTTATTGAATCGACAGCACATGCAATTTTAAAATTTGGGAGACTCCGCTTTCTATGAGATCTACGCAATAAATCATTTTCCTGCCAACCCATCATCAAATCCGTCAAATCTACAAAAATTAGAAGCCTAAGAACAGATTATATTTTTTTATTTTTCCTAAATTTTTGAATGGGTGACTTATGGGGATCAAGTGTCCCCATATTGAGGCAATAACTAAATCAAATATTCTAAAACTTTGATGGAATGTTGACATTTCATCAGTACAGATCAATAAGCATATTTATGTTGTGACGTGAAAAAAAAGAACTTCAAGTTCAAATTTTGCGTGGCCAAAAAAAATCTTAAGGATGGTCAAAACATACAAACCGCCCTGCAGAATAAATAAGGTTGTCAATCCAAAAATAACTCTACCATAAAGACCATTTGTCTAGGGATCTATACCAAAAATACGCTAGAACAAAACTACTTTAGTTTTCGATAAAACAGGGGTGATCAAGTCTCCCGGGGATCAAATCTACCCACCTTCCCTAACTTTTCCGCTCTCTTTCTTATTTTCCCTTCCTTCTTCCTTTGTGCTTTTTCTTCTTCTTTCTTCCTTCTTTTTCTACTTTCTCTTTCTTTCTATCTACTTCTTCTTCTTTCTTCGTCTTTCTTTCGTCTTCCTTCTTACTTCTACCTCCTTTTTTCTTTTTCCTTTTGACTTATATCTCACCACTCATTACTCCCTTCTCAACATTTCGCTCCTCCATCAATAATCATTCTTTACTTCTCATCTTTTGCTTCTGTTTTCCTCGCTACTTACTTTCTACTTCTCACTTCGATCTCATTTCTACACTCATTTCTCACTTCTCATTTCTCACTTCCAATACAAAATTCTCATTTGGTACTGTATTTCTGCACTACTAGAAGTGATGGAAATGTCAGACAATGTCATGGGATTGCCATTACTGATCTACTAATAACATTTTTCGTAAGTTTACAATTCCGATTTTTGATTAACATGTAATCTCAAAGAATCCTAGACCTTTATTGAAAAGATTGTTGTTCTAACAAAGTGTAATGCAGAAAAAATGTCACGGAATGTCATGATATTGTCATTTGACAAAAATTCGTCTCACACCACGCGTTTCAGAATAAAGACAATGACCTATTAGAATATCCTTGGGATCATCCTCTAAGGGCTACATTTTGTATAAAGACACAAATGTACATAACTTGTACAACTTGTAACAAAATATGTTTAACAAATTAGTCCTGACTCGAAATGACACGTCACTGCTACTAAGTACTCTTTCATTTCTCAGTATTCACTTTCACTACCTTGTACTAACTTCAAACTCTACTTCTCACTTTTCATTTATTTCACTGTTCACTTCAGACATCTTACTGCTCCCTTCATTGATAAGGAAACAATTTTAACTAGTCAAACCCAAACGGCATTCGCCAAGTGGTGTTCGTTTAAATTCTCTTTGGCCAAAAATGACCCTTTCGGAGAAATAGCACTCAGTCAAATGACATTGAAACACATTTCTACATACTATGAATAGTATTTGATATTTTAAATAAAAATATGGATGTGTTTCATATCTCGATTTTCCCAACTCGATGGTCCCTTCAATATCGAGCAAGGAGAATTCACTGTATCTCATTCTTTAGCGCCCACTTATAACCACGACGTACGTTTGTCATTGTACAAAATTAAAAGAAATAAGAAGGATCCTACAAGGGTGATGGTATAGGAGCGTTCGATAAAGTCCGAGAAATAAAATGTGTGACTCGTGTTAAGTATGAAGAGAGGAATGAGAAGTAAGCAGTAACAGGAGACTCTAGCAGCAAAATTCAGACCGATTTGGCTATCAGAAATGTATTTGTGACTTAATTTGATCATATATGAATAACAGATTATTTTACAACAAGCTTGCTACTTAGAGAGAATCAATAAGTAAGAAGTGATTGTTGAGAAATGAGAATTAAGAAGTGAAAAGCGGAAAGTAAAAAAATGAAAGTGAGAAATGAAAAGTGAGTTGGCCAAAAGTAGAATGTGGCAACATTTTAATTACTCATTTAAGCGCACTAGATTCACATAGGATATTACGACTTAGTTCAAAGATTCAATACAAAGTACACCTCTTTGAACTAGATCTACTCTCTATGGTTTGCATAATTTGTTTGTTTTATCTCTTCTGGACCTAATCTTAAAATAAAAATGACCTCTTCGGCAAATGACTTGAGACATGTGACCTATTCGGCCAAATGACCTGTTCAATAACACTCAGCATAATGGTCTATTCGGCCTGCTATATTCAGCCAAGTGGCTGAATGGTTTTAAGAACAGCATCATGTAATATTTTTCAATTGTGTGAATCGATCTATAATTGCTCAATTTCACTATAGTTCTCTATCAATAACAATACCATGAATTGAAACAAAAAACGGACAAATTGTCAACGCTCTTATGTTCTCTCTTTGATCAAACAAAAATCACTCGACTTTGCAAAACATAAACAATGATACAACTTTCCCACCCCCTCACCTAAACGCCTCGACCAATTGTTCAACCAACAAACCCGAATCCAACAAGGGTAGCACCAAGTTTTACGATCCGTTTCGCTGGAAAACACCCTCCGCACCCCATCCCTTCACTCTTGTTGAACATCGTATAGCTCACTGCTGAAAACTGGTGCCCGGAAAGCAATTCACACTGGGCTAAATTATTTAAGTGTTTTCCCAACCGCAAGCTTTCTCTGTAGCCTTCCAGCAGTGGTAGCGCCATTTCCCATATGTATTAAATTTGCGTCGAGTTCTCAGGATTCAGCGAATGGCAAACAAAACAGAAATCTCTGCTCCGGGATCCGATTTTGGGTGGCCACGACTTTTGCTGTAGCTGTCTGTCTGTGACTATATGTGAAGTCCATAAATAATACGTTTTAGTGCTAACTGACCGAAATTTATGGCTTTTGACCGTTGGTTCTTTGGTTGTGGCTGTTTTTATTTCGGCGGTTTGTATGTTTTCTTTCGAGGGTACTGAAATTGTTGTGCGGAAATAGAATGTTTGTACAAAAACAGGCAATTCGTTACGCAGTCTGGAGTCATGGCATCAAGTCAAATAGAACGATAGTGATAGTAGACTTTGAGGTCATCCCGAGGATCCTATCTGCTTTAATTGACTGAAGGTGATGCAAAGAATGTTCCCGTAAAACAAACTCTTCCGTAGCAAAGTCATCTTCTAATCTATTCAAATTTTACTAGATTTGGGTTGGTTTGCGAAGCAATATTTTAGAATTTAACGTGCCTTTATAATACCTTGAAAACTTTTGATGATAAAAACTAATTATGAGCAACTAAATTGTCACATAACTTTTGACCAATGATTAAGCCCGAATTCAACCAATTATTTTGTTCAATTGCGCGCAATAAATCATGGCTGCGCAATTGTCACCTAGAGGATTTTAAACCTTGATGAGGCAATCCTTCAATGCCAAAAAGACACTTCAGTAGGATTATATCAAATTCACTTCCAGCTGCTACCATAGCTCACAAAAATCGAATTCTTCAGAACGACGATTGTCTTCCTTATTCTTCCCCAAGAAAATACCGCGAGTAGCCCCAGCTCCCGTAAAAGGTTTTTACATTTTCATGCTCCACCTGATTCATCCCACTCCAGGATTGCTCCACACCGTTGTCAGTCTGTCTTAAGCATGCTGGATAATTTTGAGACACGCTCTCCCAATAAAACCAGCGCGTAGAAGAGCCCCCGGAAAATGAAAATTAAACTGATGGGCCCGGTACTTTATTTCTGGCGGAATTCAATTTACCTTCCTGTTCGCCCGTGGTACCATCTCGAATCGGATTTCTGCCGTGTCGACCGACAAAAAGTGACATAAACCGTAGTAAACGTTCTTTCGATCGATATCGATTGAGTCATTAAGCCATCGTGCGGTCGTTACGGCGATCGGCTCATGATTGAGTTATCGAGGGGTTGGTTCCAAGTTGGTTCTTTGCGGTTTATGCACCCAGATTTGAAATTACCTGCGTTCGAAAGGGATAACCGTTCGTCGCTCACCACCTCTGGTTGAGTAACTGATGTGCGGTTAACTGATTGAATGGGGGTAATTGAATTGGAAGTGAATTTGATGGTGAGTTCTTCTTAGGAAAACCCCAGGGCAATTATTCGCTCTTCGGAAGGCTGTGGAAATTTAATGTGGCCTTTCTAGAAGGCACACAAAGGTATTATATGCGAATGATATAAGAATGATATCCCTCATAGGAAAATACTAGACCCAAGATTAAACCCGAGATTAAGCACACCAATGATACCGGTATCCATTTGTCCTTCAACAACTCCAAATGGTGAGCAATTAAACCAAAAATGTGTGCACACACATTAGACTAGTTAGTACTACTACATATAGTCAAATAAGATGGAATACCTCTCTCTGACAAGTGAAAAATATCACTGAAAAAAAAAGACCATGGAGGACTGAAATCCGTACGAGTACTAAATCATCCGCCTCACGAAATATCAATAAATTAAAGGAAGTTTAATGCAAATAAATATTAATCAGACAAAAGCCCGATCTCCTCGAGTTCAGGATGTTTTCGATCATTTAGTAATCTGGGTTCTATCATTTAGAGTTTGTCAATAACTCGGGCTGAGCTGAATTTCAAAATGTGTTGTGAAGGGCTTCTAGTGCAGGTTTCTGCCTAATAGTCCATTGTTTAAGTTCCAGTAACAACAAAGTTAAAGAGCTAGTTGCAGTAACTGAATTAAATAATGACAAAAAATCAATCATTTAGTATATAGGGTAAATGCTCCCATATAATAACAGTCTGTATATTAATCACAACCGTCAATAAACCAAATTGAAAATCGAGTTAATTGCAATATCTAACGTACACGATAATGAAGGACCAGATTCTTCAATTTTGGAATATTATTTAAAATACTGTTTAAATATATTTTTGGTTCTAAGACTCAAATTATTAAAAATAAAATTTAAAACACATTTATTTTCATCTTTCTACCTCTCAGCTGTTGGTTTGATGTACTGCTCGATTGTTACTACGAGATACATCTGTTTTCACGACGTTATTTTCCACTCAATTTCAAGCTAAAACGAATATATCCATTGAAATTCACTTCACAACACATAAGCACTCATTTTTCACTATAAATATTATTATATTTGAAAAACCAACACCAATTTCCTATGGTTTGATAAAGGTTTATTTCGAACAACGTCTCAATTATCCTTGTCCGTGTTCCAAACTGTTTACATCAGTACCGTCGTCGGGGGTGACAATGGGTCAAATAGGTGAGAATGGGTCACTGTTTCAACTACTGAATGCTTGTAGAATAGATTGAATGCATCTGAGGCAAGGAGACTTAAATAAAGATACCAAACGATTTTGCTCTACGACCTCCAAACTGCCGGTAAGCGATGCCCATTCTCACCCTAGACCCATTGTCACCCCGATGGCGGTATCTTTAATAGTTGCCGATCTAGATTTTCATTTCAAAATGCTTGAATGAACTTTCATTGTGAAATTCAACTCTTATGTTTTGTAAAATAAGGTAGGTATATCGAAAAGATAGATTATGATAAACTTAAAATTGACCAATAGATGGAATGGAATAATGGAAAACTGCAAAATTATATTTCTAATAATATTTCAGTTATTCCAACATAAACCAAAACATTGTAGAATTGCATCACTGCAATCATATTGTTACATATAACGAGTAATAGTGTACATAGTTTATATTGGAAATAGTATTATTGAAGGGCCCTTCTTAGCCGTGCGGTATAACGCGCGGCTCAAAACAAGACCATGCTGAGGTGGCTGGGTTCGATTCCCGTGCCGGTCTGAACAATTTTCGGATTGGAAATTGTCTCGACTTCCTGGGCATAAAGTATATCATCATTATAACCTCATGAATGCAAAAATGTAACTGGCTTAGAAACCTCGATTAATAACTGTGGAGGTTAATGACACTAAGCTGCAAGGCGGCTCTGTCCCAGTGTGGGATGTATTGCCAATAAGAAGAAGAAGAAGTATTATTGAAATAGCAGCATATGAACTGTTTTTGAATGATATTGAAATGGGTGCATGGAGTGATGTATGTTTCAAGTTAAATACTACATAAATGTGATATTAATTTCATTTCTGAAGTCACCAAATTGTTCTCAACTAGAATTATGTGAATTGGGCATAATTATTCTCACGGTTCTTGATAATTGGGTGAGAAATCTATGTACTTTATGTGCCCATTGTTTATGTTTTATTGTGTTGTTTTTCAAAATTTATTTTATTGTTGAAAATTTATTATGTTGATAGGGTTTCAGACAGTATAATTAGTCTGCGCTCTAGCGTACAATTTCTTATTTCGTCGGCTTGAAAAAGTAGAAGGCTGTTTTCGACCGTAAATTGGACGTAGGGCAACGGAAAATGTAAAGTATTCAATTTTGAAATATTCAATATTTTGATGTTACCGATGCCATCATTGCGAATGAACTGCAGTCATCAAGCGATTGTGGTTTGTATTTTAAAGAAATTTCTCTCGATCAACTTTCTCTTGTATGAAATGATGGATTTGATTTTCAATATGCGCCATTCAATCACAATCAGCAACAAAACCGAAATCAGAATCTAGAAAATTTCACTCCATTGCTACTGACTTAACTTGCTACCGATGATTTGCCGCTGAAACGCGATGAATCCATCGAGCATATTTTTTTCGCAACGTCTCCCTCCGACGAGCGCTTGCGTGGTACCGATACGCAACGATTAAGATTTGCACTTTGGACTTGACTTTGACTTTGATATTACAGTGGGTGGCCAGCCTTCATCTTTGATTTTGTGTCAATATCAATGTTTGGAATTCAAATTTAATTTAAAAAGTTTATCTAATGTGTCAGAATAGCCTTAGGAGGCATTGATTAATTTAGAAATTTGATAACCCTTACCATATTGCACTAATATTTACAATAATAATTTGACACAAATTGGAAGCAATACGTAACTTCT